>NC_134410.1:118014159-118314159 GCF_038048845.1 Mixophyes fleayi | reverse complement strand
TTTACATTTCTGTCTCCATTACTGAAGTCATGTTGTCTTACCTGTCAGTCTTTGATTAAATCTTGGTCTCCATGAAAATGGCTACCTCCATAGGCATCAATACATGGACATAGGACACAATTTCTGAACTGTGTCATCATGCCACAGATGGCGAAGCCAAACACGTCTTGTACTGGCTCAGCATCAGGGAGAATGCCAGACTCTTCAGGGAGTGAGGGAGATCACCCCTATTTCAGGGAGTCTCCCTGACATTCAGGGAGAATTGGCAAGTATGCTGTATGTTGAGTGATTATATATGTTGTGAACAGGGTAAATTTTAGCCGGTGGGGTTGGGGGGGACTAAGCTCATAGTGAATTTTTGGTGATGACCACAAATTCTTTGTGGCTGCCCTGCCTGCAAGTGCATCAGGATTAAGGAGAGGGGCATTGTGCAAGTCGGCCGGGGAGGGATCGGCAAAGATCTCTCGACAATGCAGAGATCTTTCTGCTGCTGACGCCATCTGAGAACAGGCGTAAGAAACACTGAAAAATATATATTTTTGGAGCTTGTTAAGTTGATGAGGATCACAGTCTGCGATATCTCCTCCGTTACACAGTAACTCAGGATAGCAAGTACTCAGGATACATAAATCGTGCAGAAACTGCCCTTTTCCGCATAATTTTAGGGCTCCAGAACCTTGATAAATAGACCCCTACAACATCTCACTTCCAAGTCCCCCAACTCACTTCCCCCTTCTCCCAATCTCCCCCTCCCCAAGCCCTCTTTATTTCATATTAAAGTACACTCCAGTCATTTACAACAGAACAGAAGAACCACAAAGTCAAGGTGTTAATAAACTTTGTTTATTGAAAGTTTGTTTAAACTTTATATGCACTTTCAAGGCAACATGTCGTAATAACTGTCACTTAGCAACACCAGCTTTCCAGCGTTTCAATATATTATCTCGTGTGATCCGCCTCTCCCCTAATTTCTTTGATAATTGTACAATAGTTAAAACCAAAAATAAACACAGATGCTGAAAAACCGAAATGCGTCCTATGCTACATCAGACCCAGTGCGTGCCCTTTTTTCCGTGTCTGAAAAACCAAAGCTTCGGATTTACTTGTAAAGTAAACCAGCAAATGTGGTTGCCATAGTGACCATTGATCATTACGTTGCTGCCAGCATTAAATGAAGCAGACACACTGGGGTAGATTTACTAAAACGTATAAAAGGGAAAAGTGGAGGTGTTGCCTATAGCAACCAATCAGATTCTAGCTGTCATTTCCATAGCGAATTCTCTAAAAAGGTAGCTAGAACCTGATTGGTTGCTGTGGGCAACACCTCCACTTTTCCTTTTTAGAAATTGTAGTATGTCTACCAAAGTGTGGATTTGCAGCCGCTTTGTCATGTGACCGGGCTGACACAGTGGCCTTGGGAATCTATGATCACCAAGTCTGCTTTATAGGCCTAAGACACTATGAGGGTTAATTATTAACATTGCTAAAAGCTAAAGATCTGCACTTAAACCATTGCAGCAAATCAGACCTTCACTTCATTGCCCAAATTGCACAAGACCCATAGACAAACATATGAAAGCTGCCATGATTTACATATGATGCTGGATACTCACTTGTTGTCTTAAGTACATCCCATGTCCCTACGTAACCTGCCTACCATGTGTGCAGTTGATGAGATCACGCATCCTCCTGGAGTATGTCTAGCATCCTAACACCATATCTATTTACTAAGAACAAGGACCCCGTGACACAATCAGCATATGGAGCCGTGAGATTCATTGTCAGTGTCAGTAGGCTCCAGCTGGGGTCCATATCTCTTACTGAAAACCATACCTTTTATTTATGGAATGCTTTAAAGCCGCAAGGCACGGTATGTGGCCTTCCAGATGAGGACCGGCGTCCGCCACCCCGTGGCTGTTCGTTTTTTTTTATGAATGCAAGTCAAAGCTTCACTTTGAGTAATGAGAGTCTCTGCTTTATCATCAGGCTGCAGTATTTTCATGGCTGCAGTTATCACTGCTCCAATTTATCTGTGTCTCTCTCTGAAGACTGACAATTGGAAGGATTTGCTCTATGACAGGACCTCTCTGGTGTTTTGTTTTTTTTAAGGTATCATATAATTATATGGTGTTTTCTGTCATAAATTTACTTTTTATGTGTTTCGCCATAGGTCAAAAGAACTTTATCACCTTGTTGAGTTCTGTCCATTTGTTGTTAAAGACAGACCAATGTATCCTTAAGTCGTACACACTTATAAGTCGCATGCACTTCTGATATCTGCAATGACTTACAGTCGGTGGTCTGTTATTCCTTATAATACAAGCAATTTCCTAATGAAGGCTGAAGTGATGATAACTCCTTTTATACATATAGGGTTTAATGTAGATAAAGGTGCTGTTTTCGTATGAACAAAGATAAACAGATTCCTCTGTCTTCCTCCTACAGCAGTGAAGGGCATCCTCATACACTTCGGGGGCCACATGGTGCAGCCCTCTAACCTTCAAGAGGGCCGCACATTACCCTTAATCTCAGTAATAAGTTAAAGCAACTCATTTAATCAGAGAGAGAGACACCAATCTGTAATAACATATCTGCAGGCATTCTAAACACGTTTTACAAGCTATAACAAACACATCTGACAATAAAACAGAAAGGAGCTGGCGGAAGCAGGTAGAGGCTAGCAGGGCCTTATGTGGCCCTAGGCCTCTCTGTTGCCCACCACTGTCATACGGGGTCTTTGCATACATGGGGAGCCAGCACCAACCCCATGTGTGATGATCGTTGGAAGGAGAGGCTGGCCAAAGTGGAGGAGGTAGAAAGAGGAGAAGGAGGGCAGGAAACATAAAAGTTAGAAACCGCAGGGGAAAGATGGGGAGGAGCAGGATGGGAGGAGGAGGACGGGAGGAGAGAGGAGGAGCAGGACGGGAGGAGAGGGGAGGAGCGGGATGGGAGGAGAGGGTTGGAGCAGGAAGGGAAGGGAGGAATAGGAAGGGACGGGAGGAGAGGAGAGTCGTAGGACGACAAGAGAGGGGAGGAGCAGGACAGGAAGAGAGGAGAGGAGCAGGACGGGAGGAGAGGGGAGGGGAGGAGCAGGATGGGAGGAGAGGGGAGGAGCAGGAAGGGAAGGTAGGAGAGTCGCAGGAAGGGAAGAGAGTGGAGGGGCAGGACAGGAGGAGAGGGGGGGAGCAGGACGGGAAGAGAGGGGAGGAGCAGGACAGGAAGAGAGGGGAGGAGCAGGACTGGAAGAGAGGGGAGGAGCAGGACGGGAAGAGAGGGGAGGAGCAGGATGGGAAGAGAGGGGAGGAGCAGGATGGGAAGAGAGGGGAGGAGCGGGAAGGGAGGAGAGGAGAGTCGCAGGAAGGGAAGAGAGGGGAGGGACAGGATGGGAGGAGAGGGGAGGAGCTGAGGGGAAGAGAAAGTGAGAAACAGACCAACAGAGTGAATCATTTGCCTATTCTGACTGGCTGTGCACCCTGCCTGTCAGCCGAAGTATCCTGCCTTAGACTGACAGCCAGGGACCTGGGAGCTGATCCCCACTGTAAGCAGTAGGACATTTAACATGGTTTACAAAAAAAACAACCCATGGGGCATTAATTTGGTGTATAACTAGAGGAGTATCAAGCTTCTACTTGAAGAGATTCTGTATCTCCTTAAATTAAGACACAGAAAAAAGAAAAGTAAAGCAAACCTGGCCCCCAGGGCGCAAGGTGGGCACCTATGTGAAGAGGGCATTGCGGGATCCCTTTGAGTGACACCCTGCGCCCATGATTTACCAATGGTTTATATTATGTATATTAAACAAAAAAATCTCTAAAAAAAACTGTTTTTGGAGCAATAACCCATGTATTCATGTACTCTCCTGTTGAAAATTTTCCTGACCATTGCATGCTGATTGCATATACAGTACTTTGTATTAAAAACTTAAAAATCTCCATCTACCGCAGTGGGCCATGGACTTGAAGCAGAGGGGATGCAAAACTGTGCACCCACCTGCAGGTGATCATTCTTCTCTGGCGATGGCATTCCGGAATAAACTCCGTCACTAATTGGCTTCATGTCTGCCAATCACCGTCGGAGCTTTATTGCATTGCATTACAATTAGTATAGGTAATGGAATGCACGGAGGAAGAAAGGGGTCTGGGATGTGGATGGAGGAAGATAATTGGGCAGTAGAATGCATGAAGTCATTTTTATAGTGCCCACTTTATTTAGGTTTGTGTAGAATGCATTTGTTAAAGGAACAAAATGAATGGAGGAGGAGAAGGATATCTGAATAAATCCCCCCCTCTTGGATGGAGTAACATGTTTCTGGTTAAATGTGTGTGTTTACATCTATAACTAGTAACTATTAGTATTTTAGTGCAGTGTGTGTATCTCTGTGTTAATGCAATTTGTGAATCTGTTTGTACGTGTGTGAGACAGGAAGTTACTCCTTTGCAGAGCAGGTGCTGTCTGGCTGGATGACACCTAGTACACCCCTCTGCTAATGTATCATTCCCCAAATATCTGTGACTCCTGATAAGTTCTAGTGTTCTTCCCTTCTATTTACATTCAGCATTGTCTCATCCGCTGCATTTCAGGTATAATAATACAGATTAAATAAGTATAATTTGCCCACAAACCTTCCTGAATGTTTGGCATGGAATGTATCTTAGTTGGTGGTAAGAAATAATATATCAAAATAATGAAAAAAAATAAGTTGTTGCTTATTAACATAAAAACCTGGATCCAGTGACATCAAAAGGCACTTAGTGGTGTCACTAATTCCTAGTGAATTAGTAGGCTGAATAGTTGTCAGTACACTTAACCGAGAGTTGAAGAAAAAAGTGAACACATTCGGAATGTGGTAGAAATACACAATTCTGACACATGCATATCCCTCCAGTGTGTTCCCTGATCATATATCCACATACATCTATTTCCCTGATGCTCGTAAAACAACTTTTACTGTCTGCTCTGTTCTGGATCGCCCATTATAAATCTTTCCCAGATATATGTGCTTAGATTAATATTTATTCCGCTCTCCACCCTCGCCTTGATTTCCTATTCTCTCCCTCTATCTCAGGCTCGGCGTAATAATTTAGTTGCTGACATACCCTTGTATAATATACCCTGCCCTTGGTGCTCTAAATTGATGTATGAAATGTATACAGTGTGTCAGCTGATTTTTATTCTCAGCACTGTCTGGGTTTGATAGAGAATTTGATGTTTCTGGTTATAAGAATTGTAGTCCAGAATCTGAGAACAATTGGCTTGCTGCTTCTGATTGGCTTATTGCAGATTGACCCCTCCCATTGGTAGTACTTCATTCATTGGTGTAGCTGCTGTGTTCTATGAACTTGCAGCTGTCTTCTTGCATTATTTAATTGATATTTCCATTGGGACAATGGCAGGAAAGAAGATTCCTATTTGATTTGTTAAGGGAAAAACAGGAGGTGATTTATTAACTGTGTCAACCTGACACATATGTTAGTGCTGTACATATGCATATTTTGACCGGATGGGCTAACTTCACCACCAGGTCTGTTGGGGGAAAAAGGATGATGGGATGTTCTTCCTGCAGAGTGTATCTTGGTTTCTTTCTCACCATCAGTAACCGTCTGTTACTGAACACTCCTACTGGTGTCACCTTGCCACCAGACGCTCAACGACTGCAAATGCCACCTGCGCAATAGTTATAGGAGAAACACGCTGCCACCACCAGACTCTTTCGCTGCACCTAGAGCCGCTTACTTCAGGAGTAGCTGATATAGCTGCTACCGCGGCTCTTGGCTGGTACCTCCTGACCACTTACTATGGATAAGGACTCCTGGCTAGCGAGCAGAGCGTTGACACAGAGACGCTGGTTTCAACACAGCATAGTCGGGGAGCAGATTAGAGTGTTAGCTCTTATCTGTTGGTAACTGGATAGAGCAGGCAATAGGCATCAGGTAGAGTCTTCAAGCAGTGATGTTTATTTGTTCAAGGGGTGCTTACGAGGACCATTATACACTAATTGGAGGTACTGGTGATCATCCAGAAGTACAGAGGGTATAATACATTACATGGTCAAACAGAGCTCTTTATATACTGTTTCTGACAGGGGGTAAACTAGCCCCATTTCCTAACTGGCACCACAAAGTCTGAGATATTACATTCAATGATTAGTATCGGCATGTAATATGTTCTCTAAACTTGGATTTAAATGCAATTTAGACTTAGCAAAATTTACATGAATCAGTGATTTCCTAAATTACTTGCTGTTAGGTTTCCTATCTCTCTAAGACACAGGATGAAAGTCTGAGGACCCCCTCCTGTACATCCAGGCTAAAAGATGTCTTGGTCACTCACAAATGAAAAAGATCTAATTAGCATGGGGTTTCCTTTCCTCCTTTCTTACAAAAGCACATTATATGTATTTGATTAGGGTAAAAGCACCTATTGTATTCATTCTTCAAAATGCGAAACCATTTTATAATAAAAATAGGCACCTGTGTCTTGTAGGTTTTATATACGCCATAAACATACTGAGCTTGGTATGTAAACATCCTGGAGAAAAGTCATGAGAGCTCACAATTTAATTGTTCTGTCACAGGCATATCAATGCACTAGCGTCGGTTTAGTCAGAAGACAGTTGATCTACCAGTATGTTTTTGGAGGAAACCCAAGAAAAAATAGGGGTGAACATAAAAACCGCACACTGAAAGCTCCCTAGACAGAATCGAGCCTAAACAGCAATGGTAACCACTGTGCACCCGAGCTACAATGACATAATTGCCAATAACTCTACAGGAGACTGAATCAGCAATTAACTTTCATGTGAGTGCTGTTTTAATCTTTTTATGACTGTAGGTAGTTTGCACCTACGTGACAGGGAATTGTTTTGTGCTTCTTCCCGGTTTTGGCTTCATTTGCAATAACTTTTTTATACTTCTAAGTCAAACTAAGTGAATTTTATATTGTGGTTTTTTTTTGTGTTTTTTTTCAGAAGAGATGTTCATTTTGGACTAAATATCTTTTAATTTGATGGGAATTTGTGACAAATTAAACTGCGCTAGAAGTGAAATCATAGCTGGTCATTATTAATGGGTAGTGAGGTACATTAGGATAAGCCATGTTATTTTATTTTTCAGGATCGTGTGGCCAGGGGGTAAAAACAGCACCTATGTTCAGGGCCCTGATTAGAATTTTTGGGGCCCTGTGGTAAAAAATATTAAAGGGCACAGCATTTTGGGGCAACACAGAAAGCAGCAGGGCTCTAGTGCAGAACAGATGGCAGCTAACCCGAGTTCTGGCAATTGAGGGGCCCTAATAGGCCCCATTGGCTGATGGGCCTTGTAGCAGCTATTTCCCCAGTAGTTATCATACTTGCCTACTCTCCCCTGTACGGGATGCTCCCTTATTTCAGAAGAGTAGGCACCCTCCCAGATCCTGGGTTGAGGCGGGGCTTTATGATGCTATTTGCCCAATCAGGCCCCAACCCCAGTTGTGCAATGCTGTGAATCACCACCGTGATGTCATCTTTTCGCCACGCCCCCTCCCACACTTACCACCTGACCTTTCCCGCGGGACCTCCCAGAGAGGAGGTTCTAAAAGTTCACAGGTATTTTTGGTAATTATGGTAGTTGGAACAGCACGGTGGCTCAGTGGTTAGCACTTCTGCCTCCCAGCACTGGGGTTATGAGTTCGATTCCCGACCATGGCCTTATTTTTGTATGTTCTCCCCGTGTTTGCGTGGGTTTCCTCCCACATTCAAAAAACATACTAGTAGGTTAATTGGTTGCTGACAAAATTAACCCTAATCTGTGTGTGTGTCTGTGTGTGTGTTAGGGAATTTAGACTGTAAGCTCCAATGGGGCAGGGACTGATGTGAGTGAGTTCTCTGTACAGCGCTGCAGACTTGGTGGCGCTATATAAATAGCTGAAGATGATAGTTATGCCTCTGTCACTGCACTGGAAGAGCGGAGAGCTGAATGTAGACCGCTGTCTGGAAATCTTGCAGTCAGTTTAGTTTTGTATATTTATTTTTCTGTGTTTGCTGCCGGGTGCTCTGGATTAACCAAACACCTGGTGTTAGTAAAAGGCTGGGAAAAGCTTCTGTATCCCAGAAAGTTCTCTTATATCTCTCACAAAGAGAGAGGATTTACTCTGCATTTTATGTTTTGTTTGTTAAAGGGCCACCCCGCCTTAACCTTTTCTCGTGTGCTGTGAATCTGTCAGCAACATTTATGATACAATAAATCTCGGGACTATTTAAGGAGCTAAACTGTGCATTAAAGTGTCTGTTAGCCTCTCTACTGGTCACTAAACTCCCTGAGAACCACCAAGTGGGGAGAATCTATCACATATTAGCTTCTTAATTTGGGGAATCAGGACACAGAAGACGGAGGTGTGGTCATGTATCTTAGGGGGGAGTCTAGCACATCCAACACTCTGGACTGTCCCCAGCCCCCCCCTTTAAAAGCACCCTTTCAGTGCCATGCACACCAATGATCGGAGTGTGCGGCCCCCGTTCACCGCTGCTCTGTTATGTGAAGCAAATACCCCCAGCTTACCATGCCAGGGGACTGAGCTATCCCAAACCGGCACTGTGCCGCCTAAATCAGAACAGTTGTGGGGTATTAGATGTAAAGTGTCAAAATCACAAAAAATACCCTTTTCATATTTCCCATATTTACTTTTACATGTGCAGCCCCAGATATTGTATGAGGAGACCGCATACAGGATATTATTAGAGGCAGTTTGTATGGATCCATAAAACTATTGTTGTGCACAGAGTGCCTGATTCATGACCCCCATGCATGTAACACATCTGTCTACCGTTCAGAGAAATCCCTGTGATGTCACAAGATGACATCACGGAAGCACTTTCGATAGTTAACATCCACAATTCACTTGGAACGTTGTTTCCCATAATCGTGGAGCTATAAACCAAACAACATGGTTCCTGGTCCCATGCACCAACCAGACTCCCCCCCCCCCCCCCCCCTCCCAGCTCTCATAGACAACGGGGTCCAGACCTTCAGGTGGTCATAGCGGTGCTTGACCTGCATTTCTAACCACATCAAGACCACAGGGTTTCAAGAGCAACCAAATTTCCTTTTTTTATCTCTTTGTCCACACAAGTGAATTTTATATTTATCTTTTTAGAACACAGGATGATGCAGGATGATGCAGTTGGATGAACAGAGGATGATGCAGTTCGCAAAATAGGCATAAATTACCTATTACTTTATACAAGGTTTGGCACCTTTATAAGGTGCATATTTTAGTTGTCGCTCACCCACGCACACTTTTAGTACACCACTACTGCACACAATTACAATGCATTGTGCGCACAAATTCTTAATCTGGGGGAAAGGTGCAAAGTGGGAATTAGGAAGACAAATACTGGGGGTAGACGTAATTTGGGTGGGTTTGGGGCAATCTTTATTCTGTGTCACATTCACACATTTTTGCAAGAATTCCCGATGCTCATACAAACCGCGCAAATCTCTCGCAAAAGCAGGGGCTGATACCAAGTACCTGAGCCTCCCATAGGGACCCAGCGATGGCGATCGTGGAGGGCATCATCTGGGTAGGCTTGTGAGCAGTGGAAAGGGATTGCGCGGAACAATGGCTTCCTATTGGTCAGCGCAGTAACACCCCTGATAGGCTGTCAGCTTTTGCCTGTGCAGCACCGACATTTCTAGACCTACATGGGCGGCACTGTTGCAAAGTGGTTAGCATTGCTGCCTTATGGTTCAATCCAACCAGGGCCCTATACGTGTGGAGTTTGTATGTTCTCCCCGTGTTTGTGTGGTCTCCTCTGTGTGATCTGATTTCCTCCCAAACACCAGAAGTATTCATTGTGCCCCTCGCGACACAATGAATACTTCTGGCGCCACACCCCTCCTCCTCCTGCACTTACCGCTTTACTTGAGAGTTACAAGGTTGGCACGTAGGTAACAAACATTATGGGCCTGATTCATTAAGGATCTTAAATTAAGAAGTTTATTATTTCAATCTCATGGACAAAACCATGTTACAATGCAAGGGGTGCAAATGAGTTTTCTGTTTTGCACATAAGTTAAATACTGCCTGTTTGTACCGCCTCGTTAAACGTATTACTGCCTCATTTGCACCTTGCATTGTAACATGGTTTTGTCCAGGAGACTGAAATAAGAAACTTCTTAATTTAAGATCCTTAATGAATCAGGCTCCTATATATGTATATCCTGCACAGAAAGAAGTCTATCAATTAATGCCCCAGGTCAGTTAGTCAGTGTATATTTTGTGGTTGTTTTTATTTTAACGGTGCCATCACCTTTCAAAGAAAGTGTTTTAACGATTTAAAGTGTTAAGGCTGAGTACACTCTACAGTGTTTTCAGCTGATTATCGGGCCAATCACACGATAAACAACAGTTCGACCCCATATCACATTAGTGTGTACGCTCCAACGATAACCGATTATTGTTCCAAAGCTTATCGTATTGTTTCATTTGATTGTTAAACTGGACTAAAAATGTAGTTCAACGATGGAACGATGTTGTTCCAATCTTGCAGTGTGTCTGCACTCAGGACCGGCAGTGTCCATAGATCTCTATGGAGTGTGCAGAGTCACCATCTTTTCAACCAATGGTTATGACAGATTAAGGGGGGAATTCAATTCCTCCCGAAGTACCGCCTCGTTAAACGTATTACAGTTATTACGGTAATATTAACCCGGCTTTCTGCTCGCAGCACAGGGAGCTTCGAGCAAAAAGCCGGCGTTAAAACTACCATAATAACGGTATTTACACGCACTATTACCGTAATAACGGTAATAGTGCGTAGGCCGCGTTACTTCTTTAAGTAACGCGGCCAATTGAATTCCCCCCAATGTGTTTAGTGTGTACACATGAATCGGCCGACTGATCGGGACTTCCTTTTTTTTTTTTTTTTTTTTAATCATTGGTAAAATCGTTAACAATATTCTATTCGGAGATATTTTGTATAGTGTGTACTCAGCTTAAGGTAGTAAATAACTGATTGAAGATAAATATTTTATTTATATATATATATATATATATATATATATATATATAAAATGCACTTCTATATTTTAGTAACTGGCGCCAATAATACATAGCTTTGTGAACTGATAGGACACCCCAGTGATATACAAGATACATACCCACCTCTCAGATCTATTTTATACCTTTCAACTTAACATCAAATAATCAACACGGCTACACAGCCCCGAGCACCTTGTAATTGGATGACAAACACATTGGAGAAACATAGAGAGCGTTAAACTCATTTGGGAGCCGGACCTGGCAGCGTATTGTAGCTTCATCTGCTCTGCGCCTTTACCGGTGGAAAGCCCATTATGGCGGTCGACATGATCAAGTAGATATCGGGTGTAAATTGAATGATGAGGGTGCTGATGTTTAAGGGTCATTTGTAGAGGATAACAGGATGACAAGATAGTATTGTGAATGTGCATTATCATCTATCTACTGTACATCCTACCCAGCTGGCTCCAGGCCACTGGTGTGGAAGGGAAACTGTAATATAGAATTTAGAAGCCTGTCGGACATAACAAATACAAGCAAATGTTTATTCATTGATCAGGCAGAATTGGTTTTTCACCCATAATTGGCACACTACTTGACCAAGGCAGCGAGACTATGGTGGCCATAATGTTGTGTTTATTTTAGATGGCAGCTTGGACCAACTCATATGATTGAGTTTGTTATTCCAAGCCAAATGAAATACAGGTAATGATAATTAGTATGAATATTGGGCCTAATCGAGACTTCTGGGAATCTGCGGGATTGAGAGAAGGGTAGCAGAGAAGATAAGGAGATTATCATCATCATTTATTTATATAGCGCCACTAATTCCGCAGCGCTGTACAGAGAACTCACTCACATCAGTCCCTGCCACATTGGAGCTTACAGTATAAATTCCCTAACACAGACACAGACACAGACACACACACACACAGACTAGGGTCAATTTGTTAGCAGCCAATCAACCTACTAGTACGTTTTTGGGGAGTAGGAGGAAACCGGAGCCCCCGGAGGAAACCCACAAAAACACGGGGAGAACATACAAACTCCACACAGATAAGGCCAGGGTTGGGAATTGAAACTCATGACCCCAGTGCTGTAAAGGCAGAAGTGCTAACCACTGAGCCACCGTAGATAAGGAGCAGGGCAGAGAGGATAGTGAAGGGTATTCAGTGCAGGTTGGGGTCACTGTTTGAGGACAGTGGAAGTTAGTGAGGAGAAGAGAGGGTTGGGAGATAGCAGATCGTACTGTATGGAGGTGCATGTTGTGCTCTGTGGGGATTGTGACCACAGCCAGGTCTGTGTCCACAGACAAACTAAGTATCTTTACTACAATCCATTGCCTAACATATGCCATATTGCATTCAAGATATATGATGTCCTTATTTAAACTATATGATATAAATGTTAGGCCAGGTGGCTCCTGATATAATAAGTAGAGCTCTCTGGGCCCATATTTAAGGCTTACGTCAGACCCATCAACTTCTTTGTGGTAGCCCGGCACAAGTGTATATATGCAGAAGATAACAAAACTGTTTTCTTTATGACATCATAGACGGCACATTGTCTTCTCTCCATAATTTATCATAAGAAGAGACACATGCTTTTTAATGGCATATTCTCATGCTGGACCTTATTTCTAACCATGTCATACAATGGGGTCTAAGAAGGGTTCCATGAAGGCCAAAGGCTGCAAAAAGTACTTGAGGTTGATATCGGGCCTATGCGCAGCCCAACAGGAGACTCTTAGATTTAGGGTATTTGAGTCATAGTTATGGCTCTCCTTCATTTTTCTTAGCCATATCGCCATCTGTGCCGCAGTGTACGCGTGCTGGCGAAAACAGAAGGGGATGTCCACTTTTGGCCACCACTTGTGTAGTAGTTAGGTGAAGATCCTTCCGCTGGATCCCTAGTTGTTACGGTAACCCCACCAGTGGTGGGCTGGAGCGCAGTAGACTCCAACCGTGGGGAACCATTCCAAGTACCTTCTGTGGAAGATGTGGAGTGAAGGCGATAATCAGGTGCCACTTTCTCTATATATCTCCGTTCTTATGAACTGAATGTCCCCCACAGCTGGAATGGAATCCTGCGACTTCCACTCTTGAGTTCTTCTTGATTTGGTCTGTAGCAGATATGGCCAACAGTAAAAACATAACCGTGGGTGTTCTGAGGCCAGGCAGGATGTCTCTTTTTATGTAAGGGTAGGGACACTCCATAATGTGGAAGGACTTTATTGTGCACATGGGAAGTCTGTGTAGTTGTGGATAGCTCCCGCAGGCAGTATACTACCAGAGAAGCTCACAGCAGTCATCAATTCTCTCCGAGCACTGGCCTGGTCCATATATCTCTCCACAAGGTCTCTGACTAATAGTCTCACGGCGCTGCATCTTCAAAGCTTTTCATTGTCCTGATCCTCCTCTACCCCAACTGAGCCATCTGACTGTAATGTTGCAGAATGAATGTGATTTACAGGTTTAATCTCTTCTTGCAATCTCTGGGGTTGCATAGCCGCCACTTTGTGCATTACTGGGTTTTATTTCTGTGTTTGCTCTCTGCAAGGAGGCGGTTTTGATTGTGTCACCCTTCGGGGTGTGGGAGCCATGAAACAGCTTCGCAAACACATCAAACAATCTGTTATGAGATTAGATGCAGCTTCCTTGTATCGCCCATATCTATAACCATTACACCCCCCAATCCAGCCTCCATCTAGCTGCCTGAATACAGTAAGTCTCCTAATTGCACAGTATCGTAATGCGAATATATTTTTCATCTCAGGATAAACATCGTAGGATGAGGTTAAATGGTGCTTAATGCTGGGTACCGCAGGCTGCGTCCGCTTGCAACACCTATCTTTTATGCTAATAGCTCTGTGTTTATTCTGTAGAGCATTAAGAACTTGATTGCTGCAATATACATAGAGATAAACAAGCCCAGATAGAGAGTCTTATCATCTAAATAATAACACATGAATTGAATGTAAAAAGCAGTAGGCAGCTGCGTGCAGTATTAAATGTTACCAGCAGGTGGCGAGGTTGTGCCGCACGCTGGCTTCTTTAGCTACAGCTTTGCCTTATGGCTCTTGGGAGCAGTAGAATAAAGACCTTTGTCACTGATTTGGAATAAGTCTTTCCTGTTTTCAACCAGCAGCGGTCTTGTTAACTTATTTAGATTCACACACCATTAGTAGTCCTGGGATCTGACTTCATCTCACTGTGAAGAATTCGATTTATTTCAGTCATATAAATGTATCATCAAAACAAAAAGAAAGTATCTCTTTTTTTAAAAAATAAAAATACATATATACTAGAGATGCTCACTGACCCCCGTGTTTTGGTTTTGTTTTTGGCTTTGGAAAACCGCCACTGCGTGTTTTGGTTTTGTTTGGTTTTGTTTTGCCATTTTTGAAAAAAATAAAAAAAAATTGGTCTAAAATAACCTAATTTAGTGCTCCACTAGTTTCTTGGATAAGTGAGGTAATTCCAAAGCTAATAAATTATGAAAAAAACAGTTTAATCCCTGGTAGGCCGTCCTTAATGCGAATACTTGCCTGCAAATTATACAGACAAACCTGGTTGTCTATCTCCTCCATCTTTGATTATTGGCAATGTAGCCATCGTCTTTGGGTGTATATTACACCCTCCACTTGTAGTTGAATAGAAAAAAAGCAGCCTGCATAGACTGTGGAATTAGAAAGTAAAAATAAATGGACCACGGTAGTTTGGTGGCTATCTATGACCCCCCCCGCCCCCCCCCCCCCCGCCCTCCGCTTGAAGTTGAATAGAAAAAAAGCAGCCTGCATAGACTGTGGAATTAGAAAGTAAAAATAAATGGACCAAGGGAGTTTGGTATCTGTCTGCATCAGACCCCCTCTCCACTAGGAGTAAAATAGAAAACTATTTAGCCGTTATAGACTGTAGAATATAAATAGAAATTGAGAAAGACAGTTTGGTATCTGTCTGCATCATAATTATCAACATCATCATTAGTGCCCTCGTCGCCTACCCAAATCTCCCTCATCCTCTTCTAATTCAAAAGTTCCATCCTCAATTGGTGTATCACCGGCTACACTCGGGCTGTTCAGGCACACATCAGCAGAACTGCTGAAAGGAACCTTCTTTATGGGTACACTGTCACTAACAGAATGCTCATGATTAGACATACCACTGGTGGATGGACTCTCCCCAGGGATTGGTGTCATTTCTGATTCAGAGCATACATTATCCTCTAATGCCTTACTGTTTTCTTGCAGCTCGGCTTTCACGTTTAACAGTACTTGTGCACCACTTTTAGACTCCAAATGACTTGGTTTTGCTTTCTCACGAGTGTCCGTACAAGAAGAAGGCTCAGTAACATTTTTTGATCTGCCACTAATAGAGAAAGGCGAAGGCCTCATTCTTTCTTTGCCACTGCGTGTGTAGAATGGCATGTTGGCAATTTTTTCTTTAGCGCCAGTTCACTTTTTCTCAGTTACACTTCTTTTTCCCGTCTACAAGGTAAATTTTTTCTTGGTGTGTGTTTTTTGGACTGATTTCAAAAGACTGTGTAGTTTGACATCGCCTTTCCCAGATGACGTACTGGGAACACTACCATCAGGACTGGTGACAGAACCTGGTTGCTCATTCTGCTCATATGTGGACTGCTTTGAATCCATTATGAGCCCAAAGCACTTGTAGTGCTAAAAATTATTTGGAATATTGCTGACAAACAGGACTTTTGACAGCTAGAAATATTAATGCTAAAGAATGGGGGACACCCCAAAAGCACTTTGGTGTGCTAAATATTATATTTGAAGTCTGCTGACAGATAGTATTTTTGACAGCCAGAAATATTAATGCAAATAATGAAAAAAAAAAGATTCCTCTATCCTCCTCTCTTCTCTATCAATTGTTATCAGAATTGGAATCAGAATGGTAGTGTCTGTCCCTGCTCTAATCAGCCTGTGACTACACCCTGCTCTCTCCCTCTGTCAAATGGCGATGGATTGCTGTGGAGGCGGGTATTTATAATTTCCAAGTATCGCGAGAACCGAGCCCCGAGATCCGACGACGTCACGATGACGTTCGGCCTCGTTTTGGTATCCGAGCGGGCGGGAGAGTACTGAGCTCTCCTCTTTGTGTTTTACCTATATAACACAGTGCAATGTGGCTGCAGATTTAAAAATCCAAGCCTGCCAGACCTATTATTTGTATTCCAGCAATGACAATTAGCAAAGGAGCAATGGAGCTCTCCTGAATGTCACTGTAGACTTTGAAGAACACTGCTACCCCTCATCTTTCTATTCTACCTATGACGCTGCCCAACTGCACTAGAGACTGCCAAGAACTGTGCTATCCCTTTTGTGTCTCTTTTTGAAATGGAGCTGGATCGCCGTGGAGGGCGGTACTTATAGAATCCTTAGCTCCCGAGATCCGACGACATAACAATGACGTTTTGCCTCGTTTTCAATTCCGAGGGCGAGCGAAAGTACCGAGCGCCGGCTCGGTACTCGGATCTGCTAAGTTTGGGTTCTCGGGGAACCGAGCCTGAGCATCTCTAAATTAAATTACAACAAACAGTGTAAAATGAGATATATTACCCACAAGAGTAGGTTAAATGCCATTGCTAGTGATATATAAAGTTTCAAAATGTGTTTATTTGGAAGTTCAACAAAAGCAGCAACTACTTTGAGTAAACGACTTTGGTATCGCTATCTTGCAGGTGGACTATGAAATGGCATCATATAAGAGAGTGCCATGCAACTAAGAAGCTAAAATCGCAGTATAGATCAAGGGTCTGGTTGATCGCGGCACATATCTGCCGATTTTGAGCGTTTTGTACGCAAAATCACTCCGCACATCCCAGAACCGGACCATACACCAGTAAACACAGCCTTGTCTGCTCCATATTTGTACATGTAACACCCCCCTAGTGGTGTTCTAGTAAAACCCTGCACTTCAGTGAATACAGGAGGGGTCACCTAGAGGGTAAGCTAGAAGTTTATAAAAAGTTACATAATCTGGTTACCATGGTGATAACCCAGCCCAGCCTGTGAGACTGAGTGAAAGGAAGGAGGGGCTGTCATTAAGGGGGGATAGAGAGAGAAGAGACACAGGAGAGGAGAGATGTAGCTGGGGACTGGGAGTGGGAGCTTCCTCCCAGGCTCCCCCGGCATTGCCTGGCTGTCTGAGCGTGGTAACTGAGCCAGGGCAAGGAATGTGTGCCCTGGATGAGGGGGAGAACTCCATGCCACTATAGATAACCCAAGAGAGAGGGGGACACTTCGCATGGAAGAGGCCCTGGAGTG
This sequence comes from Mixophyes fleayi, assembly GCF_038048845.1. Lineage (NCBI taxonomy): Eukaryota > Metazoa > Chordata > Amphibia > Anura > Limnodynastidae > Mixophyes > Mixophyes fleayi. The sequence continues at coordinate 118,296,860 of NC_134410.1, read as the reverse complement.
AGGGCTGCTACAAGAGGCACGGTAGCTGTAGTGTCAGATCCTGAGGCTGAGAGTACACAGAGTGACGTGTCAGAGCACAGGAGACATCATCCCCGCAGAGGAGGGGTGAGCTGCAGTTGAGAGGTACACAGAGTGTGTCAAAGCTGCATGGAGGAGAAGCTGCCTGCCTATTAGCATCCATGTGAGTGCCCTTGCAATGGAGGGTGATCTGCAGTGAGTATGGAGTGCAAGAGACATGTAAATTATGTTATTTAACATCTGGATAACATTAAGAACTGTGCTGGAGTGAGTGAGGAGCTGTATATATTTTTCTTTATTGCTGCAACCATTATGATTATGGTGCTGGAGGAAGAGGAGTGTAAATAAAGAGTTGAGTTTGTTATAGAGATGGTCTGGCGCCCAAATGATTGTGACTTATTACACTGCATCACAAAGTGATATTACCTGTGTCCTACTAACTACAAAGAAACACCTGCATGTGCAGGGACCCCCTGATCATTTACACCCATGCCCATCAGCTAGCCAGGGCTTGAGAAGGAGGTGCACTGTGTACCCTTTGCACCACACAATACACACAGTGACAGGGGGTTACATAAACAAAGGACACATACGCAGCCACGTCCAATTCAAGCTCTGAGCAACGCAAAGTTACTTGTTTTCTACCGTATCTCCAGCTAAAGGGCTAGTCTAAGTCCCGAGTACTAGTGATGACGGCTGTGTATCCATGCTATAACATGTGTTTGCAACGTCGGGCAACTGTTAAAATGTATTTTATCCTCTGTAGACATTAACAACATCCTAACAACTGTATTTTATGCTCAATAGACATTGAGAATATCATAATAAATGTTTTTAATGGGGACAAAAACAACAACAAAAATCAGTGAATCAGTGTTTAAAAGAAGTTTAGACCACGTAGAAAAGAAATGTAAAATGGTAACATTCACTTTGATAAATCAGCCCCTAAATTTTCTATAGTCAGTAAAAACTGGAGCTTTTTTCCCGTTGCCCTATACATGAACGGGTTACTGCAGGCGATAACACTGCTATTAACTATTAACTGCTATTAACTACAAAGCTAACAAGTATAGCAGCGGAACTTGGACCACCACAATACCTGTTTTGTTATCACCCTCTCAGTATAACGCTAACAGATTAAAACTAAAATTGAGAATATAGAACCAATGCCGATAGAACGATGAGTTTCAAATGCCAAAAGAAAGTCTCTAGTTGGGCTAATAAAATAAAGCCGGCAAATCAGGGTAAAGTAAAGTTGCAAGAGCAGTTGATGTCTTGCCATATAGGTACCCTAACCCTTTGCATTAGTATTAATGTGTTATAGTATAGTAGTAATATAGTGGGTCTGTATTAGTGCAATCTAGCTTGTTGTGAGGCTGGGACTGCATAGGGTCCATGTATGACACTCATGTTGGTGGATAGTTGACATCTAGCTTGACAGATTTCAAGCCATCATCATCATCATTTATTTATATAGCGCCACTAATTCCGCAGCGCTGTACAAAGAACTCATTCACATCAGTCCCTGCCCCATTGGAGCTTACAGTCTAAATCAGGCCTGTCCAACCTGCGGCCCTTCAGGTGTTGTGAAACTACAAGCCCCAGCATGCTTTGCCAGTAGACAACCTGTTGATAGCTGGAAGGGCATGCTGGTACTTGTAGTTTCACAACATCTGGAGGGCCGCAGGTTGGACAGGCCTGGTCTAAATTAATATAGACACACACTCACACACAGACAGACAGAGACTAGGGTCAATTTTTGATAGCAGCCAATTAACCTACCAGTATGTTTTTAGAGTGTGGGAGGAAACCGGAGCACCTGGAGGAAACCCACACAAACACAGGGAGAACATACAAACTCCACACAGATAAGGCTATGGTCGGGAATCAAACTCATGACCCTGGTGCTGTGAGGCAGAAGTGCTAACCACTAAGCCACTGTGCTGCCCGTGCAAATTGTGGGTGATGTCCCCTCTATTATTGGCTGCCTACTGTGAAAGTTATACGATATACCAGTCCCTGCCTCTGACTTTACTTTTTTAGCCCTGTGATGGCTTCAAGCAAAACATTTGCATATCCCTACTTGTTACATTTGAAAAATAATCAAATATATGCTTAAAAATCAGTCTTGCTGTTTCTGCAGAACTGCAGATGCCTTTTTTAGACAATATCAATTGTCAGACAACTGTGATGGCTGCTTGCCAAGGATAGCTGCAGTGAAAAAGTCAGAAAGTGCAGATGTGTGAGGTCAGCCGGATCGGTAGATGTGTTAACAGCGCTAGCACATCTTTTATTTACACCATAAGGCAGTTACAAAATAATAATTATTTGAAAATGATCTCGGTATCAATTGGGTGTATGAATTTTTAAAGAAAAAACATTGCAGAAAGGACAGAATTTATACTTCAGACACAGAGAGTTTCATATATTTGTCTCTGCTTCACAACTTTTTGGCACTTTATATTACAAAAAGAAAAATCCATTGACACTATATCAATGTTCTTTATGCCTGTCCCTAGTGTTTCCATACAGAGTGTTTAAGCTCTATCTCACATTCTAAGGAGCTTCCAAATCTACTTGTTACAGCAGCAAGCTGGGACACATTCTATTCAAAGCGGAGCACTTCAAATGAAGGTTTCAGATGAGATTTTCCATTAAATTAGATACTTTAGACTACTACGGGCTGATGGCAAAGTACATTTGCTCTTCTAACTGAAGGGCCGAGGCTTTTCATCTATGCCTTATACATCTATAGAGAACCTTACATGTGTTACAGAAACATATAGACATTTCTTTTATTTCCTTTTATCTCTTTTTGGCTACTTGATCTATGCAAGACTATGCCCATTGTGTTTCTTTTGTGTTTTATTTTGTGCCTCCTGTTTGTTAAATTACTGCGTAGACTGGGAAATTACTTCATTTTTTGGGTGAAGTTAATGTCTGTTTAGTATTTTTGTCGCCTGCTAGTTTAACGAATGCTCAAACAACTACCCTATAACGCGTTGCCCTACATAGCATTTACCAGATATTGAACATTAAATTGACTAGTGTCCAAAGATCCCTATAGAGAAAGGTATTGTCAACACACATGGTACCTTTAATACAGCGCATTACTAATCAAATGCAAGCAGCATTTTGGAACATGTATGATTTTCTGTAACTTACCCAAATGTGCCATCTATTTTATTACTCTCCATGTAACCATGCATTAGGGCAGGGCGTACAGATCACTGGACACTTAGGGGGAAATTCAATTGTCTGCGAAGTTGCACGCGGCCATATTGACGGCACTAACGGTAGGAATCTCTGCTCACTTTTCCCCGCACCTTTACGGGGTGCAAAGAAAAATGAGCAGAGATTCCATCCATAACATGGGCGTGAGGTGTCTCCGCAGACGTTCCGGAGACACCTCGCGACAAAATGAATCCCCCCCTTAGAGTGCTGTATTGTATCAGACATGGGTTATAATTAACTTCTGCAAAAGCACTGAAGCACCTAGGATTAAAATATACCACTTATAGAAGAAGGCTAATGTGCGGTTCATTATTTTAGTAAATATTCGTATTTGCCCACTCTCACGGAATGTCCGAATTTCAGGTACCTCTCCAGGAGAGCAGGTCACCTTCCCGCATTCTGCCCACTCCCTAGTGAAGTGGGCTGGGCGGGGGAACTCAGTGATTCAATTTCCCACAAGCCACATGACACCGCCACTGCTGCGTGATGACACAACTGCCACAGGAGACAGGGCCAAAATTACCTCATTCTTGGCACTCCATGCCACATTACCATCTCTCCAGGAACTCAAGGCAGAGGAGATAAAGGCTCTCAGCCAGGGCTGTTTTTCCCATTGGGCAAGCTGGGCAACTTCCCAGGGGCCCCACATGCATAGGGGCCCCATAGCCAGGGCTCTGAAGTACTTACGAAAAACAAAAAAAACGTACCTTTTTGTGATCAAGCAGTGCCGATCCGGCTCCCTCCCTCTTCCCCTCCTTCCTGCTGCGCTCGCACTGAATGTCGGGTGTAATGTCATCAAGCAGGACATCTTCAGTGAAGAGCGCACCGAGAAGAGCCACAACGCGACGGACAAGCAAGCGAGGAAGGAAGAAAACAGAAAAGAAGAAAAAAGAAGAGAAGAAGGTGATAGAAAGGTAAGTGAAGGGGGGCAAATAGGAGAATAATGGAGGGCACAGGCATAGTATTTGATACAGGGGTGGGGGGAGACTAGAAGCATGATGAAAGAGGGCAAACAAGAGCATAATGGAGGGCACAGTGTGTGAAATAGGGGCAGACCAGAAGCATGATGAAGGGGGGCAAATAGCTGTCAAAAAACGTTTATGTGGATTAATCTCTGTAGTACAGCATGTTTTTTTTAATGTTTAAACACTAAGGGCTAGATTTACTAAGCTGCGGGTTTGAAAAAGTGGGGATGTTGCCTATAGCAACCAATCAGATTCTAGCTATCATTTTGTAGAAGATACTAAATAAATGACAGCTAGAATCTGATTGGTTGCTATAGGCAACATCCCTACTTTTTCAAACCCGCAGCTTAGTAAATCTAGCCCTAAGTTTTTTTGCAAGTAACAATAAATATAAACTTAATTTTATCGATAATTTACATTTTTATTCCTGTGAGTGGTTGCGTAGGTAGGGGCCCCAGTGCACTGCTTTGCCCGGAGGCCCATAATGTTGTTAAGATGGCCCTGTTCTCAGCTCTACTCCAGACCCTGCAGACTTACCACCCTACTTGTTAACTCTCCTGAAAATTCCTCCTTAATGACACAATTCACGTAATCAGGCCCTGCCCCCGCTATGTGGTGCAGTGAAGTTGCCCCTCAGGGTGTATTTACTGAATGAGGGGGAAGGGCGGGCAGGGTACTAGTATTTGCTCATGCTGTACTGTTGTTCAATTTAAATAAATAGTAAGCTTTAATTTCGAGAAGGAAGCTCATTCTGCAGGTAAATCCTAACCGCTGGCGTACCAGGGTCCTTTGGGTGCTGGAGAATGGTCCGTTAAGTTGTGAATCTCCTATTTGTATCAATAAACGGTGACATTGCCAGGTTTTATTTATAAGAGAAAAAACTTATCGGGCGAGATTCAATTAGGAGCATCGCTGAACATCGCCTGATGTTTGGATGCGCACATTTACGCCCATTAGGGTAAGTAATCTCTGCTCATTTTTCTGCGCACCACTATGGGACCCGAGGAAAAATGAGCAGAGATTCCATCTTCAACCTCGCATCCATGTGTCTCCGCAGATTGTTCCTGAGACGCATCGTGCTGAGTTGAATCTCCCCCGTAGAGTGATTCGTGTAGCGAAGCGCGGTAATGATATCTATGGCACATTATTCCAGGAAGGACAAGGGGTTAAGTGAGCCAAGGATATGTGTGATAAGGACTCCCGGGCAGTGGCGATGCTGTGGACAGCTGGCATGAGATAAATGAATTTCACAGTGGATGATGGGGGAATCAGAGCCGCACCTGAACTGTGAGGTTCACACTCTGCGCTGAATTATTCAACACTCTGAATAGAACACACAACGCTGGCCTCACACTGCTGCGGTGAGACCCAAGAGCTGACAATCCTGGGCAGGAAAGGGTTATCGGCCTCTGATGTAAAAACAGCACACGCAAAAAAAATACTGCAGTGAGCACCTAAAAAATGAAACATCTCTGTATTGAACTTTGCTGAGGAAAGGATGATTCAGGAGCTGTTGCCTTAATCAGGATGAATCTGCTGCGTCCAATCCCGCTGCTTCTTCTCCTCGGTGTTCACTCAGCAGAGCGGCAGAAGGCACACGTCCGGTTATGTAAGACAGTCACACATATGGCACGTGTCTCACATCTGGTGGCTGCACCACAGCGTTAGGTAACAAATGTTAAAGAACATCTGGTTCCCCTGACTTACATGCCACACTACGTACCGCCTGATGTATTTATCACACAGAGCTGCCACGTTGTCACTAAGGGACAGGCAGACAACAGAAGACATGTACACACAGCTGCACAGATAGATATATATTCACAGCCGGACACAACTGCATAGCGCCAAACTGTCCCACTTTGGACCTAACGTCATAGGGGCACATTTATCAAAACTCGCAGAATATGAAAAATAGTTTTCAATCCTTATCGCATTGATAAGGATTGAACTATTTCTCATATTTATTAAAAAAGCAACACAGGAACAGCAGTTCTGAAAAACTGCTGTTCCTGTGAAGTGTAAATCATACTTACCACTGGCTCTTCGGTTCTGAAGCAGCATGCGATGAACGGGGCTCCTCTTCTGACTCCAGTGCGCATACGCCGAGTGAAACCCTCGGGCATGCGCACAGACATCTCTGCTCTCTCTTGGCAATTATAGTTGCAGAGAGCGAGCGGTGAGTGACAGGGAGGGATCATGTGATCGGAGCAGAGCTGACAGCACTGAAACTTTTCATTAATGATAATGTACACCAGCTTCAGCTGATGTACATTATCATGTTTGAAAAGTTAATTACATTCATTGTTAAATAGCGTTACTGAGCACTCCCCATACACTGTTATGGGGAGTGCTCAGTAAAACGATAGGAGATGCAAAGCAGCAGATATCTATGATATCTGCTGCGATGCTGCTATCATAAATAGCAATTTAGTGTTTAATCCCCGAAAACTGTTGTTTTCGGGGTTTTTTCAGGGGGGAAACCTTTCATAAATAGGCCCCCTGGTCTCCTAGGCTAATGTCCTGCTGCTAGACTTCTTATATCCAGTGTTGGCTTTCTAACCCCTCCACCTCTGCCCGCTATGTATATTCACAATAGGAGTCACTGACTGTTTAGCAAGCCTGCTGTTGTATTACTGCAAACTGTAGCTGGCATGTTCGGCTAAAGAGCAGTAATAATATATTGTTGATTGTTGAGTTGAAAATTCTAGACGGTCTGCTCACAGGTACTGGGCACATGACATGGATAGAATTAACGTTGCTTGTAAGACGGGAGTACACGAAGTTCTTTTGGTCCGAGGGCCGCTTTGGGTGATTGTACTCGTTTGAACTTAACTTGCTTAAAATGGCAATATACATATAATTTACTACAGGAAAAGTGGAACCTCTTTGCAGTTATATTGTAACTCTCAACATTGAATAAAAGTTACTGTGGGGAATAGGAGCGTGTGCTCTGCCACAAAGTGTCGGTGCACTAACAGAGGGGACATCGATCTGTAACAAATTCCCTTGTAGATCACTTACCTGCCCTCCCACACAGCGAAATTTAAGCCTCATTTATGAGACCAAGCTTGCATTAGAATAGTAACAGTCTGGCAGTGCATCAGAGTTCCTCTCATTTATTCTGATTCACTGCCAGATTGCCCTCACTGGTGAATGGCTGCTTCTAACTACCGTGGCGTTCGTGGACCCTCACAGCCCGGGAGACCTGGTACAAAGTGGGAAAGGGCAGATGTAGGGGAACCTGGTTCCACCTGTACTTATCATTAGGGTTACAAAAAATGGCCTTGCGGGCCTGAGGCCCGGACTGTACACCAGTGCGCTAAGGTGTGCACCATTTCTCAGGCCTCCACACACAGATCCAAGAGATTCTCATACTGGCCACTGGCCGGTGATAGCCATGCTCTGTGTCACTATACTGTGCTGCTATCATCCATTACTATAGCACCTTCATGTTGCAGCTGGGATTATTCAGAACCACTGAGTGCTCATTTATAGCCATGAAAGACCCCTGAACAACTAGAGAGCAACGGGGAGGTGCTTGGAGAATCAGAAGACCCACTAAGTTAGTCTGTACAACAGATGGCTGCAAAACACACACACACACACACACACACACACACAGCACATTCCAAAAACCCACCCCCACTATTTTGTATAACCATGTAAAAATGCAGTGAATTGCATGCAAGAAGGCCATTCGCTTACCAATAACCACTGTCAAAATATTTGCTTAGCAAAAAAAAAAGGATTTCAAAAATTTGATGGGACTTTCTATACAACCCTAACTCTGTTCTTGTAAGTTTACAATGCAAACCCCTAAATCTCTAATAGAAACATAATGCAGACCCTAAAATCTCTGATGGTAAGACTCCAATGGTGTGCTCCTGTTTCTCTGCACAAAGATGTATGGTGAGCTGGAGACGAAATCCCGGTGGTCCAAGATCTGTCTACTACAGTTTTAGCCAGAGAAGGTGTTATGTGGTTGAATCCACGTTGGCTTCTACTCTTGAAACTAAATCGAACCTTCCAGACAGTTGCAAAGTATATTTTAAATTGAGGCCATGATCTTGGAGATCAGAAAAGTAACAAGTGAGAATAATTATTTAACTTCTTCAAGGAGATCCTTGGGTTTGGGCTTTTAATTTGAGTCTCTGGCAGGTTTGAAAATTAGAGCTGTTGCCCATAGCAACCAATCAGATTCTAACTGTCACTTTGTAGAATGTTCTAAATAAATGATAACTCAAAAGTGGAAATGTTGCTTATAGCAACCAATCAGATTCTAGCTGCCAGATTGTAGAATGTACTAAATAAATGATAACTAGAATCTGATTGGTTTCTATAAGCAACATCTCTGCTTTTGAAACGCGTAGCTTGATAAATTTACCCCTAGGTTGTATAGCATTGGTGCTGGTTGAGGATTTTGGAGGGGGGAACCACACTGTCTAATTTTATTTATTTATTTTTGCAACAAAACTTACATTAAAACCAAATGTTCTCAGTCTAGTGTGTACTGGATGGGAAAAAACTAAAACTAAAGCTCTGTATGAAAAATAAATCCATTCCTATCATACACAGCTTTGTGATCAGCCTCATGCCCACCCTAGTCTCATGTCCAGTATACGCAACACTATACCCAGCATAACTGAGCATCCACTTTAATACCATGCCCAGAATATGGAGCCACGTGCCCAATGTCACAGCCTCATGGTTCTCATGCTGTTCTGGTGGGCTGTGTTGCCCACCAGAACAACCTTATGCCCACTATACTTTGCCCCTTGCCCGGTGTGTGTGTGTATGTATATATGTGTGTATATATATATATATATATATATATATATATATATATATGTGTGTGTGTGTGTACAAATGAGATAAAAAAATAACATGTTATTTCGATAGGTTAAGTGAAGGTCCGCTTGATGATTTAGGCGAGTCTCCGTCTCCACCCTTCAAATCCGACAGAAACTCGCAGCTTGATACATTTACCCCCCTTTTCTGTTTACACTAAAACAGGGAGAACATGATTGTATGGACCTTCCCCTGTCGTAGTGGAAACCAGGGTTTATCAGTGCAGAACTGTTACCGAGTGGCCGCAAATCAAAAGCATACCTCCGCTTCCAGAGAATACCAGCCCATCAGGTTACACAAGTTACAGAAATCAAGTTACACAATTGTAAAATAAAGTTCAATTGCATAAAACGCTTCCCCAAACCAATCATGATCTTCATTGTTTTTGTTCTTAATCCAGTGTATCCCAGAGGGTATTAAAACCTCTGTCTTCTGTCTCCATCCGCCAAAATATTTTTCTTTTTTAATCAGGCCATTTCTACAATATTTGGCTTTTTTTGAAACTGCTGCTTGATATATTTTACGTTTTGTATTTGTCTCAGGTCTCCAACCTGACATTGTGGTTTGACTTTAAGCGGTTTAAATTCATGCTGTTTGATGTGCGGCTTTGCCTTTAGTACATTGCACAGTTTGCAAAGATAAAACTGCATGAATAATGGTGGTTTGACAAAAACGGACTTTGATAAATCCCAATATTTATTCCTGTGCTCTGTCATGTAGTTCTGGACATTTCTGGTGTTCTCTGCATTATATTTACTTTGTCACAATACTACGTCCCATGCGATCTAGCCCTCCTTCATGTAGGCTCCAAAAATTGTGGCCTCCATACATAAGATGCTGGACAGCACTGATCTATAATAAAATAAAATGATCAGAATTGTTAGAAAATAATTAATTCTCCCAAAGAGTTAAAGATCTTGGGCCTGATTCATTAAGGAACTTAAAATAAGAAGTTTCTTATTTCAGTCTCCTAGACAAAACCATGTTACAATGCAAGGGGTGCAAATTAGTATTCTATTTTGCACATACGTTAAATACTGACTGTTTTTTCATGTAGCACACAAATATCAACTCTAAATGTCAGTGTACAAATAAACTATCAAGTATTTGTGTGCTACATGAAAAAACAGTCAGTATTTAACTTATGTGCAAAACAGAAAACTAATTTTCACCCCTTGCATTGTAACATGGTTTTGTCCAGGAGACTGAAATAAGAAACTTCTTAATTTAAGTTCCTTAATGAATCAGGCTCCTTGTGACCCAATTTCATTGGTCAGAGTGTCACAAGGGACTATGTAACTGTGGGAAATTTTTCTCCACCAGGTCATTCATCTGTTATTTTGCCCGAGCCTGTTGGCTGGGCCTTAAAACTTTTATAATTACCCAGCCATGAGGCTCGGGGCCATAACTACTCTACACTTTTTATTTTTACTTCGTGTTCGGTTTTCACACATTTTAGGGTTGTGGGTACGCTCTTATGGGCTCCGACTCTGAAGGTCTAGGGGGGGTTGCTGTGTGACCCTTAGGTTCTGGCCCTCCTGAATCTACCGATGCCCTTCCTTCCGGGGGATAGGAAAGTTTGTCGTGGCCTGGGTGATGCTTTGGCAAATCTCAGGGGCAAAATGGTCCCCCCTAGCCTTACAGCGAAGGGGGTCTGAAGACCCTTGCCCTCTAAGAGACCTTTTGAATCTGGGGGTCAGGCACTAGGGCCCTTCCTCTTTAGAGGTGGGCCATGTTCCGCACCCTTTTTGCACCTTTTTTGGCACATAATGGCACGAAAGCACTGTTCCCGGGCTTTAAAAAGAAAAAATGGAGACCAGTGGATTGTGACTCTTCTACTTTGTTACACATGACCCCCAGTGTTCTGTTTAATAACTGGAATGAATGGGTGCAAAATCTTATTGATGGACAGAAATCTCTGGGTAGGCAAATAGTGGATGACTAAAAGGCCCAGCTCTGCGTAGCTATTAGTAGTAATGGATGTGTGTTTATTTGGTGCATGTTTTCTGTATTTACTTGTACAAATATCCAATTAAAGGATGCAGGAGTGTAGTGCACAGCAAAATATACCATATTATACTTTAGTTACCATATTTTCCCTCAATCACATACATATATAGTAATAGTACAGTATATAATACCTCTCTGCACATCTAGGCTCATTTCTACATTACGGAGAACGTTCCTAAAAGCAGAAAGCAGGTGTGTACCTTTAACTGAGGCGGGCAAAGCATCAAGACTCACCAGTGGAGCACAACACGTGCGCTTCATAACTTCCCTTCTTCAGAGGGGGTCATTAAACAAACTACGGGGTCATTAACTTATGGCTATATAACTGGCGGGAGCAAATATTCTACTATTTGAACTCCCAGTAACACTTTCTTTAGGTTCCAGGGACCTATTTGCACGATTTTGCAGACTTCTGGTACTTAGACTCAGTGGAGACCTCTGCTGGAGATCCCTGAGCATTGGAGAAAAGATGTGCAAAACACACTGGCTTCAATTAACAAGTGGTTTCTGATTGGATGTGTGCAGATTGATCCAGTCATGATACAGCTGTCATTTGTAGATCCAGTTCATCAGGGCCCTACACCTTCTGGCGCTCAGACCAAAGCTGAGTAGCTGAGGTCCTAGTCAGTCGTAAGCACCAGGCCCCTTATAATTGCTAGGCATGCCAGTAGGGGAACCTGCACAGAAGTATTAGTGTGGAGATCTCACATGACCCCCGGGCAGCTCGGTGGCTTAGTGGTTAGCACTTCTGCCTCACAGCACTGGGGTCATGAGTTCAATTCCCGACCATGGCCTTATCTGTGTGGAGTTTGTATGTTCTCCCCGTGTTTGCGTGTCTCCTCCCACACTCCAAAAACATACTGTTAGGTTAATTGGCTGCTATGAAAATTGACCCTAGTCTGTCTGTGTGTGTGTGTGTTAGGGAATTTAGACTGTAAGCTCCAATGGGGCAGGGACTGATGTGAGTGAGTTCTCTGTACAGTGCTGCGGCATTAGTGGCGTTATATAAATTGATGATGATGATGATGTCCCCCCCAAAAAAGCAGATAAACCATGGAGATCCAGTGTATGGCACCCTCACAATTTATATGGCCATGTTGGACATAGTCTGGCTATCTGACCTCTTAAGCCAAGTAGTTTTATAATTTCAGAGAGTACTAGGCCTGTTAATGCAGCTGGAGATCACATATGCAGGACGATAGTGGTTATTATTCCACAAATTTTGCCAAGTTCCAAATAACGATTTAATAGCAATATTTCCGCGCATCTCTATAGCTGTAATATTGCAATGCATGTTCCCAGCACTACTGATATTGCAAGTCAAATAAGGATACAACTCCTGTTGCCTTGTGTTATGTAATATTTACAAATATACATGCAGACATTTCAGAACTAAAGATATCTGTGATAAGGCTGTGACTGTGGGGGATACAGTATTTACTATGCGCATATCAGAAATCCTAACTAATGTCTGACAACAAGGCAATGATGTTGACTAGGCTATACAGAAAATGTAAATTCACTGGAAAATATATAGTTTTCATGGGACCAGGGCATTTTACATATGTATTTTTGAGTGATACAAGATGCTGAATAAACCAGGGCCATCTTAACAACATTATGGGCCCCCGGGCAAAGCAGTGCACCGGGGCCCCTACATATATAGATATATATATATATATAGATATAGTTGTATAGAGATACAATAGATATAGATATAGATATCTAGAGATAGAGATAGATAGATGTACTTGCTCAGTGACCCTTAAAGGTTTTTTTTTGCAGGTTTCTTCTTTTGCAGGATTATTTATTCTAATTAAGAGCCCTGCCTATGGGGCCCCCTTGCCCGTTGGGCCCCCGGGCACCTGCCCATCGTGCCCAATGGAAAAGATGGCCCTGGAATAAACGTGTATTTTAGCTTTAGTGTGATTTGAAGTATGTACATTCACAAGTTGTTTTCTTTTGCTGTGTATGGTTAATATAAAGTATGTGGATTATTTAGGAAAGGATTATATTTTTATTGGTCAGAATGAAAATCGCTGCCCATTCACACAGAGATGAGACTGCGGAATGCTAGATTGTCCATCTTGCTACTTCTGTGTTCTGTCTAGTGTTCTCTAATCCATGTTGTAATATGTCGCATTCTAGATTTGAACTGTAGACAACACTATTTGCTATACTGGAATGGAAGTTGCTCAATCAATTTATAGGCGCTTGAAAGGGTGGGGTTACCCAGAAAGAAAAATCCCCCAGAACCCTACTGTGAACTAGTAAATGAACTGCTATTTTACTTGTACCTAAAATGCCGAATTCTCAGTTACATACATTTACAAATGTATGATAAGCAACCCCCCCCCCCCACCGTCAAGGCGCTTCTGCTAATAGGGTGGTCCTAACTCTCAATGACACAAATGACTCAATGAGAGTCCCTATATATTGGGTCATATATTCAAGTGTTTTTAAATTGAGGGTTAACTTACTAAGAGGTACCCCAGGAGTCCCCAAATGGTGATAGAGCACCAACATTCCCCATCAGCTACTGATACCAAACATGCCTCTCAAACAACAATACAGAAATGGACGTTGCTCAGTTTAGGTTCACAGTGGGTGCTTGTAAAAGGCTAGGTTATCCAGAAAGGTACAAATACAGAGAACAATCCCCCAGCCAGTGGCGCACGCAGGGGGGGTTTCTGAGTCTCCAGAAACCCCCCCCCCCCCGCGCTAACTTAGTGCCCACCATAGCAGCACTGTCCTATACAGCAGCCGCGGACACTTCTTTGACAGCGCCGCGGCTGCTGTATAGGACAGCGCTGCCGAAACGGAGCTGCAGCAGCTCTCTCTCGTGGGGGTTTTCTGGGTTTTTTTTTGCCCCCCCCTGACAATCCTGCGTGCACCCCTGCCAACATAGCGCTGTGAGCCAGTAAATTAGCCGCTCTTCTACTTGTACATAACACGCAAACACTATTTCCTACCTAACTGCAACTGTTTTGCAGCACAGTGAAATGTGATAAGAAGTTGAGAATGTGGTAGAAAAGAAGCATAGACAACTACAACTCTGAATGGGTAAAATGCAAGGTGGTAACTCTCACAGTAGCAATGGGTGCCAACAGGAGCGACAGCTGGAGGGCCCACCTGCCCTGTGTTTTTTTTCTCCCTTAGGTGGTACAAGGAGGCCCCTACAAAAATTTGCTATGGGACCACAAATGTCTAGTTACGCTGCTGGATGCATGTGTGTAAAGTGATATTAATAAACAAGATAAAGATCTATAGGGGCCTATTTATAAAGCCTTAACTCCTGCGAAAAAGGCACTCTTCATGGTAGAAAGGCTAATTTTGGCATCAGGGCTATTTATGAAAGCCCTTGGCCGGTGAAAACTATCACTGACTATAGCCTCCCCATATTAAGCCTAATTATCATTGATAGCGTTAGCTCTAAGTACCGCCTTTGTTCTGCTATTGCCATCAGCATCTCAGGATGATGAGCTCAGGGGGTCGCTGCAGGAATAATACATTTTTTAATAGAGGTCTTTTTTAAGCCATTTTTTTTTCTTTTAAACTTTATTATTATTTTTTTTTTACGTAAACCCCAGTCCGGTTTTCCAGTTCCAGCATGCATGCACGAGTTGTCCTACCAGCTCACGCATACGTAGAGGGACCCTGTACCGACTTGGCGAGTAGTAAAACTCCTCTTACCGCTGCCGGCCAGTATCGCCAGGGAGCTGAGCATCGCTTGTGTGTCTCAGTGACCATTTTTGTTTTAAATTGGGGTGAAACCCAATGTTAGGTTGTTACTTGGGCTTCTTGAATAGGTTCCACAGGCTATCGGTTAAACAATAAACAATTTTGAAGATTGTGCCCCATTAATGATCTTAACAGCTCTCCAAGCTGAAGTATATGAATGTTCTTTGTTAGACGCCAAATTGTTACCGGTGTATGATAGACGGTAATTACTGAGCAGTATCTGGGTACAATTAGCCGTGGGCTGTGGCACTTTCTCTCCCACATACCGAATACGCGTGTCGGAAGACCCAGGTGTCACTAGGTGGTTCCTTTACACACTCAGACAAATTAAGCATCAGAAGAGACAACAGGTGTTGTGAGTTTAAGAAGAAAGGAGGCAGGAGTGCGCCCCCCCACCCCGACACTGTTGCTGATCTGCCAACAAGGGAGACATAAGCAATTCATCTCAGAGCCCGGAATGCCAGCAGCTCAGACTGTCAGAAGCCAGCTCAATAAATGCTAATGGGGCTTTGAAAGTATGGAGCCGTGGGATCAAGCTTAGGAGCTGCCTAATACCTTCATAATGCATGGACAGCCCCTCTCCCCAGGCATTGTGTGCAGGAGAGAGGCATCCAGCAAAAAAAGTTGGAAGAAGAGAAAGTGAAAGAAAAAAAAAGAAAAAAGAGATAAGATGGACAAGGAGGAGGGATGGAGTAAGGAAATGAACAGCATAGATAAAGCAGAGGAGATAGGGAGGAAAGCAGATAGCGCAAGCAGAATTAGAATGTAAAAACGGAACATAATAGGGAACAGAGTGAACTTTCTAAGGTCTGAATAATTCAACAGTCTGAACGGAACGCCTAGTTCTAGTCTCACCGTGTACAGCCGGCCATAGAGCTAACAATCCAATAGGGCTGATGTTATAAAGGGATAGATATATGTATTGGCTGGTAGAGAGGCGTTGTGGTAACGTCCAGGGGCCTGTGATTCAGCGGTCTGTGTGTGCCAAGTGGTTAAATGCTGAGGAAGAAAAAGATGTAGAAGGAAAAAAGAAGTCAGGGACTGCGTGTGAGTCAGGAGAGATGTAGAGATAATGATGTAAGAGACTGGAAGGAGAGAAACGGAGAGAGGGAAAGGTGACTAAGAATAGGGAAACTAAGAGACTGTAAGAGATAAAGAGTGAAGGCTAAGAATGAAAAATGGTGAAAAAAAGAGAAAACCAGAGTGAAATAATAAGCATAGGAGAGAGAGAGAATACTAAAAATTGGTGAGAGAAAGTGGAAGGAGAGAACGAGAGAGAGAGAAGACTAAGAATGAGAGAGACTGTGGAAAGAGAGAACCAGAAAGAGGGGGAAAGAATAGGCCACCAGTGCGGCATAAACTTGTAGAACTAGCAGAAGAGGTCTTCACCTATAGCAGCCGCCTTTCCCATAGAGACTGGTTATGCTCACAGGTCCTCGGATGCCCCCAGGACTTGCACTCAATGTAGTACAAGTTTTTGTTCACACGGCAGCGCACAGGTACAGGAGGTAATACACGGAGCAGGGACAGGTCAGAGATCTGCGGAGCGGACAGAGCACGGGTGGAGACGTCAGGTACAAGCTGGGTCTGGGTCACAGGCAATGGTTCAGAGTCCAGGGACAGGCAGAGGTCATACACAGATAAATCAATCCAAGGTTCAACACCAAAATACTCCTCCTGACTGAGTGTTGAAAGCTGTTTTCCACTCATCCCTCTTTTTAATACGTATGAGATTGTAGGCACCTCTGAGGTCAATCTTCGAGAAGATGGTGGCTGCTTTAAGCTGGTTGAACAAGACAGAAATTAACGGCAAAGGATACGTGTTCTTAACAGTGATTTTATTCAGACCACGAAAATCTATGAAAGGCCTAAGGCTGCCATCTTTTTTTGGACACGAAGAAGCAACCAGCTCCTATGGGAGACTTGGAAGGGAGGATAAATTTTGCAGGTTTTCCTCCACATACTGTTCCATGGCCTGGGTCTCAGGGATAGATAGAGAATAGAGACGCCCCTTGGGCAACTTAGAGCCAGGTACAAGATCAATCACAGTCAAAATCCCGATGAGGCGGAAAGGAGTCGGCTTTCTTCTTACAAAATACATCACTGAAATCCTGATAGGGTGCAGGTAGCAATTCTGGACTAGGCTGGAGAGCTATAAGAGGTAGGATACCCCAGAACCAACGGAGCAGAGGGACAGGTGATCAGAAAGAATGAGAGCTCCTCCGCATGGAGGACGCCTACAGAAAAGCGGACCAATGGACTCTTAGCGAGTATTCTACCCCCAGGCAGGGGGTTACTATCCAAGCTGCAGGTGGTAATGCTCGATCCTAACTTGATATCAGGAATACCAAGTGTCTGAGCCAAGTGGATATCCAAAAAGTTACCTGCTGCATCACTATCGAGGAAGGCAGACACATCTGTAGAATGATCTCCGAAGACTAAGCGTGCAGGGACTAACAAGGAATTTTCTGAAGAGATTATTTGAAAACCTAAACGCACCTCTTCGTCAGCGCTTAGGTTTAGTCGTTTCCCGACTTGGTAGTACAGGTACGAACAAGGTGGCCTGATTGACCACAATACATGCAGATACCCAGGAAGCGCCATCTGGAGCGTTCTTTGGGAGGCAGACGGTAAGTGCCCAATTACATGGGCTCAGGGGTGTCCAGAAAGGTAGAGCAAGACTTAGGTGGTGAGCAAGAAGGTATAGATGACTCTGTCTCCATCTTCCTTGATTTGGCGATCAATTTTAATAACTAGTTGCATCAAACGTTCAAGTGAGGGTGGAGTAGGATACTATACTAAGGAGTCCTTGATTTGCTCTGTAAGGCCTAAACGAAGCTGACATCGAAGCGCCGGATCATTCCACTCACTATCGGATGACCACCGTCTGAATGCTGCACAAAATTCCTCAGCAGACCGACGTTCTTGGCCTTAATGCCCGGAGATGGGACTCAGCTGAGGCCACTCTGTCTGGGTCGTCATAGCGCAGACCCAAGGCCTGGAAGAAGGCATCCACGGTTTGTAAGGAGGGGCTTGTTACTGGAATAGAGAAGGCCCAGGACTGGGTGGGGTATGAAAGGACGTTGGTGGTGTCAACGACATGCAGGACGACGACCTCAAAAAAATGAAAGTGACTTGGGCGACTGATAATAAAAGATGACTGACCTTAAGAATGACGGAAGAAGTGCCCGACAGTCTTCTAACAAATCCCGATCACCAGTAAGAACGGCATCTTGATTTGACATCAAAATCAATTGCGACCTGCTGATCACTATTTTTAAAGTGCCAATGGCGCTTGTCATTCGACCTAACTCTTACAGTTACGCCAAAGTGTAAGAGTTAGGTCGGATGACAAGTGCCATTGGCACTTTAAAAATAGTGATCAACAGGTCGCAATTGATTTCTTGCACTGACAAGCGATGAGATAGATTGTGTACAACTTGTGACAAGGTCTGGATCTGATTAGCCAGGACCTGGGCTGGAGAAAGATTTGGCTCGCTGTTATCCATGACGGAATTACCTCCAATCTTCACTGGCCGGTTATAATGTTATGGCCACCAGTGCGGCATAAACTTGTAGAACTAGCAGAAGAGCTCTTCACCTATAGCAGCCGCCTTTCCCGTAGAAACTGGTTATGCTCACAGGTACTCGGATGGCCCCAAAGAATGATGAGAGAGAGCACACATTGCTGGTAAAGGTGAGGAGAAAACTGTGACAACCAATATGGTGGAATGTATAAGGAAGGTAAGATAGAAGCATGAAGCAGAGGAGAAATTGAGAGAAAGGAAGATGATAACAGAGTAAAACAGTGAGATAATAAGGTAATAAGGAAAGTAAGAGGACCATCATATAATGATCAAGAAGACAAACATAATGAGAAGGGAGGAAAACTGAATTAGAAAGATGGATGAGAATTATAAAGAAAGAACAAAGATTGAAAAGAAACTGGGTGTTAGAAATCTTAAGGAAGAAAACAGGTGGAGGGAGAGAGAGAGAGAGAGAGAAAGAAGCTGAAATAGATAGCAAAACAAGTAGAAAACGAGAGAGGAGGCAGTAGCCATAGGGGGGTGGAAAGAAGGCATGATTACATTATAGATTAAGGTTATCTGTGTTCTCCTATCCCCTGGCAGCAGTACAGAAAGGCAGAGCAAGCTTTGTGCATTCTTGAAAGAACACGGCAAGAAGCCCCGGGGGTAACAAACGAGCAATCACACACACACGCACATACAAACACACGCAGGTTATTTTCTCAGCAGCTGAAGGGTACAGTAATCATACATACCTGTTCTACACTACACCCACTCAGACGCTGGCTGCATTTCATTATTTGCTATTATGTACTGCCCTCTAATCCCCATAATCCCCCCATACTGTCCGGGGACTAGCAAGTTCAGGTACTCCGAGAGTGATTTACTATTGCAACAGACACATTAACCCCTGGCATAGTCTCCAGCAGTATAGGGGTTAATCAATTACACATGTATTTCATCCACAGAGCATGGAAGGTAATTTGCACAAGGGCTTGTCTTGGAAGTGGATACAATTGCTACACATGGGGGCATATTCCATTCCGATCCGATCCGCGGTAACGCGCGTTACCGCGGAAAATGCGCAGTACTGCCGGTAATACGGTACCGCAATAACGCAAATGAAAATCCACGTTATTGCGGTACCGCGGATTAGGTTCGTGGCCGTTCCGGCGCGATCCCGCGGATCGGGATCGGAATTGAATATGCCCCATGGAGTCTTTTATTCTCTGCAAACAACAACCAACTAGGCCACAGAAACATTACCATCAATTTATGTTGAAGGAGATCTCCAGTTCAATTATTTTTCACAGAACACACCCAATTAGAACTGCATAGGTCTTTCCCTTACTATTTCGAGGTCCTGTCCCTTTTGATCACCATAAATCAGAACCGTCCCTGGGAAATTAGGGCTGTTGGCAGGTATGCCCTGCAGCTCAAAGTATTCTCCAGGCTTAGCAGCCTGTATACGTTTTATGGGAAATGGGGCATGGCCAGAGTGTCACCTGCTGATAACTGTGACTACTCTGCAGAGCTAGGGCTGAGATGTTCTTGATTGGCCCTACATGTGACCCACCCATGTCATATATCACCACTGCCTTTGTATAATAGCTTTACTGCTTGTATGTTGGCTTTGTAGCTGACATTAATGGTGATGAAGGGCCTAGGCCCACCTGCCAGTACCCTTCTGTCCTGCATAGACCAGCATTGAGATGAAATGGACAATGCTTTATTTACACAACTAATATATGCAGGAAAAAGTAGCGAGCAGGTATTAACAAAACCCAACATCTGGGGCGCCTACACCCTTGGCACCAGCATTTGGTGCTAACCTGATTTGCTCCTCCGCTGAAGCTGGAGTCTGGTACGCAGCCAACTACCGAGAGAGGTTGTGTGTGTGTGTCGCTACAGGCATCCGCTGATATGCCTCATACCTCTTTCCCTACCTGGGGATAAATGTATCAAGCTGAGAGTTTTCCGGCAGGTTTGAACATCCAATCAGATTCTAGCTATCATTTATTTAGTACGTTCTACAAAATGACAGCTAGAATCTGATTGGTTGCAATAGGCAACATCTCCACTTTTCAAACCCGCCGGAAATCTCTCAGCTTGATACATTTACCCCCTGGTATCTATGTCCATCAGATATTGGCAAACGAGATCATTTTTCAATCAACATAAGTGGACATTACATGGAAAGAACAGACCAACAAGTAGAACCAAAATCCAACATTACCATCTACAGTGATGCCTGTTGGTCCCAGGGTTGGGCAGACGGGAATGTCTGTCTGGAATACTGCACGCTTCCTTAGCCTGGCCTCTATAGCTGATCCAGGTGTGGCTTGGTCTTGACCTCCTGGTGACCATGCCCCTTACCTGGCACCTCCCTGGCATGCTGCCCTTGGTGGCCCAAATGTTGAAGCCGGAGTCAGGCGCATGATCATCTTCCAAAGGTGATTATATGAGTCACTGCCGGCTTCCCCTTTGCTATACCTTGTATGTGGCTTTCCCCCATGAGGACCGACACTCGTTCTGTTGATGTCCAACCCTTTGTAGGGTCTGCCAGCTGCACGCTTGGCCTCCCAATAGTGGTAGAGAGGTAGATTAGTCTTCCCGCTCACAAGTTCACAACTCAAGTGTTTGGCCAAGACAATGAGATTAACTATGCGTCCCTGGGAAAAACAGCTGCACGGAGCAGCCCTGGGAAAGGACCAGATCATCGATATGCTGTAATGCAGCTTTAAATGCTGTTTTCAAGCATAACATAGCAGAAAAATTAATAATATATGACGCTATATGTTCCTTTTATGGTATGAGATAAACTAGCTGGCTCTGATTTATATGTGTCAGCTGCCTTTGATATACACACTCTATACCTGTGAATCTTTGCTATGTGAAAAGTGGCATGACTGCCAAATAAGACCCAGTAGACTGTTTCTTTTGTAGGCTGTCTGTATGTATTCTTAAGACGTACATCACCATAAATGATTGATTTTATTTCAGCAGTAAAGACTTGCCTCTTGATGTCAGAGCACAAAGGTTCAATATCATAATTTCCTGCCATTCACCATATTGTCTGATATATAGAAAGCACGAGAGAAGAGCTATAGGGAGCTGTGGAAATGCAAAGCTTGCAAGAAAAAAAAAAACAACCTAATCAGCTATAGGCTAAGTAATCTGTTCAGGGAACAGAGAAAGAAGCGATGATAGTGACCTTTAGAGACATCAATAAAACAATACCAGTAAAAGAAGGATCTTCCGGTACAGATTGAGGACTTGATTTAGAGTTAGATATAACATTGCGACCTTTGCATACAGGCAAAAATGCCTCTGCACACTAAGGTTTATGGGGGTGTGTTTTGGCATGCGCATATCTTAAGATACGCATAGATACGTCTAGCACACAAATGCGGCCATTATCACGATTCATCATCATCATCATCATCATTTATTTATTTATATAGCGCCACTGATTCCGCAGAGCTGTACAGAGAACTCACTCACATCAGTCCCTGCCCCATTGGAGCTTACAGTCTAAATTCCCTAACATACACAGACACATACACACAGAGAGAGAGAGAGATTAGGGTCAATTTTGAGAGCAGCCAATTAACCATCTAGTATGTTTTTGGAGTGTGAGAGGAAACCGGAGCACCCAGAGGAAACCCACGCAAACACTGGGAGAACATACAAACTCCTCACTCCTCCATGCTGCCCGATTCGGAATCTTGCACCAGGCCTATAGGATGTGCTAAGAGGTGGATCTTAAAGATACACGTAAGTCTGTTATTGGCGGATATTGCTTAGCTCAAGTGAAAACTGCTATTTTAGCCGGAGAAAAGCAAATTTTTCGCTCCACAAAATTAGTCGCATAATGATTTATTTCTCTGACGCTATCCCCGTTTGTGATAAGTATCAATATTCCCATAGATCTATATGGGGATGGCGGAAAATTTGTCCATTTAACAAGCGTTGAAAAGGTTAACTTTTGTCCACCGCTTGGATTTTCATCTCTTCAAAAGTTAGCGTCAATGGCGTTAACAGTCTACACGCAGCTCACCCGTGACACATGCCCATTGAGAGCCCTTGTACCGTTCATTGATGTTCATCTATTGGTGAATGTCTCTCTGTGAGTCACTTCATATGCTGCCCTTCGAGATGTATCTGACCCATTGACCGCAAAGATGCTTTTTCACCCAGTAACGTTGGCGTTACTCAGGGCCTGATTATCCGATAGTCTAACTAGGCTGTAGCCTAGGGCGTAAGTCTTTTGGTTGGGGCGCAAAATTTTTAGTGCTGCAAAATTGTGATGGAGAGAGGTATAAACTGAAATTCATTTTAAAATATAAGAGAAGAGTTGTTCTCCAAAGTAAAAAGAAAAAATAAATAGTGTCTCGTTAGAGGATACCCTGAATAAATACAAATATATCTTTATTCTCCTGACACTAGCAAAAGTCATAATAGACCGTACATGGCTTGCTGCTGATTCCCCTGACTTCCTAAAATGTTGAAGTCTCGACAATGATCTTACGAGCCATGAATGCTACATGTACATTATTAAAAATGCCAGTCATAAGTGCTATCAGATATGGTGTCGCTGGTACTATCCAAGTATAGAATACATTCTAGAGATGAAGAAGTTTATGTACCTCCTGACTAGTATATCCACAGGCTTCTCTTCCTGGGTCCCTGCTTAGCATTGTCCTGTGCATCCATCTATTTATGTGTTATCCTGAGCTATGTTATTTTATATACATGAATTCTGTTTCATCTGCTTTGTTAGTTTGTCCATGATACAGCTATACTGTATACGTTTCACATCTCTGTACTGAAACAACTGCTACTATGTCAGTCCTTTCATCAATGACTGTTTATATCTTATAGTTAACCATAAACCTAACTTGTTACTCTAATTTTCCTTGTGAACCTGGATACCTAATATGTCAACTCATTGGTTAGATTAGCAACAGCTTATTAGCATAACGTATGTCAGTTGTCTTTTCATTTTTGTTTGTCTAATAAAAAATTTTAAATAAAAGACACGATTCTAAAAAAAAAAAAAGAAAACATGAAAAAAATATAGTAAGGTTTTAATCTTAATGAATTCCCATGGTAAAGTCAACGGGTGCTTGAGGATAAGAGAGTAAGAGAGAGAAGAACAGCAACAGGCGCCGGTGAAATAGACCCCCCCATCAGTAGCGCTCTTTCACGCCCCTTTACAAATCTGATTTTAATGAAAATGAAATGGGTGACAAGGTTTGCTGTGACCTGTTTAAAAAGCCAAGTGGAGCTGAATTTTGAGAGCACGCAAACGTAAACATTGGTGGGAGGGTGAAGGAAGGCGGATTTCAAATTAAGGATGAGTTCATTTTTACTTTTACCCTGGCATGGAAAGCGAGGGGGAGCTACGAGCGTATTAGCCTAGAGTTGGCCTGAACCCTTAATCAGGTCCTGGCGTTAATGTACCGTGGTGTCTACACTGTGCCCAATACTCTTTTAGAGTATTGGGCACAGTGTAGTCAGTGTCCCTACTCAGGGTCCCGAAGACAAGATCGAGGATATGTCGATGTACTGGGTAATATATGGTTAGGGTCCCAGAATGTTGTTTGTAGGTAAAGAGAAATCCACAGCATCTATGTTGATGATTTATTATACAAACCAGTATCTTAACTACATCCACGGAAACTTTTCTTGCCACTGTCCAAGGTGCTGAAATACGATCAGCTCTTTAAAGGCAAGCAAGAAATTTATCTCTGGGGAGAAATGTCTCACTTGGGACAGCCACTTTGTGCTGCCACCATCCTGGTGCCATAACGATCATAAATTGTGGTGAAACTATATTTTTTATCACTGCGATAATCAGCAATGAAAAATATTAGTGATCAGCATAAGCTAGGGGGAACTTTAATATATAGCCCCGAATATCTGACACATTTCTAAGGGGCTGAGTTGACTTACATTTCCACACCCTACTGTACACTTGAACGTACCTGACCCGCCACTCCAAGAGCAAGTGGTACAAATTAATTTATGTCCAACTTAAAATCTGTCCCTAAATTCCACACCAAAAGAGTAATGGATGCATAGAATGCGGAGAATCAAAATAGAATTGTGTAATCGAACAGAGGTTCTAGAACAGGTTTTAGTGTATCAAACAGGGTTATTTTTATTCTGGTCCATTTGAGCGTCTAAAACAATACACTGCTTGATTATTCTGCCTGACAGTAATATAATACATAAATAATGATTTCTAGCCAGGCAAAATAAACTCAAAAACCACCTCCCCCATATATTCCACCTAAACCATGTATTCCATTTTCTTTGGAAAGAGAGATATTATTGTACTGAAGGCTTCTAAATCAAACAGAATTGGTTCGACAGGGGAAGATGTGTTTTATTGATTTGTAAATTAAAAATGCAGTGGTACCGTGCAAATGAAGCCAGCAGGCAGATACTTGCACTCACCGGTGAACTAAGTGGCTTTAGAAAGCTTGAGTACTGTGAAAGAAAAGGAGTTTTTACCCCTCAATATATCTCATGTGTAATTATGGGTGTGTCAATAAATATTGAGCTACACATCTGCTTTATAGGAGTGTAATGTGGGTAAGATCGCAGATCGGGCACCATCTCTGTGTTGCCAACATTGATATTGTTCCCCCCAGAGGGATCCCGGGAAGAGTTAACAGGGACAAGTTAGCATTTATTATGACATATTTAATGAACATTAATTAAGCCGGAAGATGGCAGAGTCCCCCAGGCTGACAAAGGAGCTCCCTTAATTATATCTGGGGAAAATGAGGGAGGGGGGGAATGAGATGTGTATAAATAGGGCACAATGATGGGAGAGATGCTGAAGTGAAGAGACAGAGGGAGAGTGCGAGTGAAAAAGTGGGGAGAGATATGACTAAGACAACAGAGAGGGAAGTGACAGAGCGCGAGGGAGAGAAAGTGAAGGACATTGTAGGAGAAAGATAGGGACATATGGAGATAGTGGGAGAAAGAGAGGGGGAGAGAGCAGGAAAGAGGGAGAGTGAGTGAAAAGTGAGGAGAGACACGACGAAGACAACAGAGTAGTAAGTGACAGAGAAAAGGTGAGAGGAGAGGGCAAGTGAAAAAGTGAGGAGAGAGATGTGACTAAGACAACCGAGAGGGAAGTGACAGAGAGTGAGGGAGAGAAAGAGAGGGAGAGAAAGCAGGAAAAAGGGAGAGTGTGAGTGAAAAGTAAAGAGAGAAACGACTAAGACAACAGAGTACTAGGTGACAGAGAGAGAGTGAGGGAAGGAGAGTGCAGGTGAAAAGTGAGGAGAGACACGTCTATGGGGGTCTATGCATCAATAAGATGCGGTGCAACTAAATATGCATCGCTGCAAACCGCAGACACGCACCGCTAAGATGCACCATGCTGGGGCTACTCTGGGAGCCCCGGTGAAGTGACTGCTGTGTGCAAAGTATTTTTCCTGATTACCGGCGGACTAGCGCTGCCGGTGACAGGAGGTAGTGTGTGCGCATGTGCACAGGACTTCTTCTGTAACGGATTCTACGAAGCCGGAGAGGCTTCAGCAGAATCCCATAGGAAAAGTAAGGTAACGTAATCCGGAGATGGTGCCCTCTTTCTGCGCAATGCAAAGCTTATCAAAGTTTAATGCATTGCAGAATTTCGCAGTCCCCCTATTAATCTAAGGGGACTGGGGGGGTAAAAGAGGTAATTGTCTCATTTAGCCCTTCCGTATAAGAGTGCAAGCTCTCAGGAACAGGGTCCTCCCTCCTCCTGCCGTATTGTCCGATCCGACCTCTTCCACCTGTGTGTCCTCTTATCATGCTTCTTACATGTCCCGTAGGACACGTTTGCCCATTACGTCTTGTGTACAGTATTGTGCTTACATTCTTTTTGTGCTGATTTAGTGTCCTGTAGTTTTCTGCAGCTTGTTTCTGTATTTTGCTTATTGGACCTCTACGTCCATGTACTATCCTACATCCCCACTGTCCAGAATCTTCTGGTGCCATATAAGGAAAATAAAAATACTAAAGAGAGGGAGGCAGGTGTTTGAGAAATTAAGCAAAGGGATGACTAGAACTCAAGAGAGTGGTTATTGATAAGTAAAGAGAGGGAGTGGAAGCGGTAATTCGGAAGTGAAGAGAGGAAGGGGGGATTGATTGACAAGTGGAGAAATATATGATTGAGAAGTGAAGAGAGAGAAAGAGGTGATTAAGAAGTGAACTGAGAGAGAGACAGACCAGAAGAGAGTGAGAAAGAGGTGATTTAGAAATATAAAAAATAATTTTGCATTTATTTTTGGCATTCACTTTCAAACATTAATATATAAGACAAATTCCCTCGGAAACTGATACATTGACAGACAGGAGGACATAGCAGAGTCATAGCAAGACTTACAATATCCGAGATGGCTCTGCCATTTCTTACCTTATGAACACCCAGGACAAGGCACAGTTGGCTTGGGGTTTAATACTTCTGCATTTAAATCCAGGAGGACACCCTTGTAGAATCATCATCATCATCTATTTATTTATATATATAGCGCCGCTAATTCCACGGCGCTGTATAGAGAACTCACTCACATCACTCCCTGCCCCATTGGAGCTTACAATCGAAATCCTCTAATATACACACACACACAGACCAAGAGAGACTAAGGGCAATTTAATAGCAGCCAATTAACCTACCAGTGTGTTTTTGGAGTGTGGGAGGAAACCGGAGCACCCGGAAGAAACCCACGCAAACACGGGGAGAACATACAAACTCCACACAGATAAGGCCATGGTCGGGAATCAAACTCATGACCCCAGCGCTGTGAAGCAGAAGTGCTAACCACTAAGCCACCATGCTCAGAGGTTCGTCCAGTACTTACTGGTGCCAAATGCAATAATACCGTTATAGCACAACTTCCAGGGCGGTCTTGCACTGTTGACCTTTCAAAACATTTACAGCAAAGAAACATACCAAGTAACTGTGGGAACTTAGATTATTGTACATTTCCAAGAATTTCTCAACCAACACTACTCATTTTCCTTAAGAACCGCTAAACCTAACAAGTTGCTTCCTGTTAAAAAAAAAAACTACTAATAAAAGTCAAAAAGATGTATGTAAAAGTTCAGTAAGATATCACAAAATTACGATATTTATGAATTAAAGGGTCAGGGGCCGAGAACTTTTTTTTTTCCTATGTAAATCAAACTCCTGGCCAACCAAAGGAAATTGCCAAGAGCCTTTTGGGTAACTAGGAAAGTCGATTACAGGAGACAATAGCTTAAAGTTGGGTAGATAACACCGATAGATACAAAGTCATAAATAGTTGTTAGCATTTTAATATTGAGTCTACCTATATTTAGGTATGGCTGCCTGTAATTAAAAGAAAAGTTTTCTAATGTACAGACACCCCTCCATCTCTGGACAGACACTCACTCTATAATGGTTGTTTGTGTCCATGTGTTGCAACAGGATCACATCAGTCGCAAAACAAAAACTGCATTACAGGACCACTACGCTGTTATATCATAGGGTTAAGTAATCTGTATTAACAACATCAACACAGGAAAAGATGGCATGATTAGGAATTATTACTCAGGGGTGAGAAATTAGGATGAGCTTTACGAAATGATGCAATTTAAAGTGGCGGCAAGGTCCGGCCACGTTAGAAGATTAGATAAATGTCCTTTTTCTTCTCTACGAGTAATACGTGCCGTTTTCCATTTGCTTAATGGAAGTTTGTGTAACAACTATTCTCAGCAGATATAATTTCACCATCTTTATATGCCAGGATGTTCTTTGTACTTGGCTAGCATTGTATTAAAATGAGATACTATTCTGCTACTTTACATACTGCAGAAGGAAATAATATTTTTCTTTGGCTCTGTATAAAATGACCTTTTGCTAGATGGTTATTACTTCACTAGTTATTTGTATGTGGCTGCGGGAAGCTATTACCTACTCTAAAGCCGTAGACCAAGGACTGTGCTGACAAGGGGGCAGGTCGGGTGAATGGATTGTTGTGTGTAGGGCAAATAGCAAGATGTTAAACACACATACACAAATACATGTGCAAGTTCACCACTAACGCTTTGAGGGGGCAATTACAGTGGCAGGTTATGATAGGGGGAATGGAGCTCGACCAACACCAGCTGAGCCTTTCTAAAGTCTGAGGAAAGGAACTGCGCAAACCACTAGTTTCCTAATGGTCAGTACCGTTGCACACCTAATAGGCTGCATGCATAGCAATGTGATGGAGGCTCTGGGTGGTCACACCGCTCAAAGCTGAGCACGCATTGAGAGGCCACAAGTAGAAGCAACTTTAAGGCATGAGATTTTGGATTCCCTGCTCGCCAGTGACATAGACAGATTTGGCAACAGTTTTTCTCCCATTCGGGAGATCTCGGAGGGGAGGTGATGTACAAAAACAGAGGGGGTGAGGCTATGTGAGTAATGTTGTTTAGGCATCGCCTCCGTGCCGCGATCACATCTTTTCACCACGAGGACAGGGCCAAAATGCCACCATTCATGACGAATTGCGTTACAGAGGCTCCCCATCATGCCCACTTCACTAGGAAGAATGCGGGAGAATGGCCTGGTCTCCTGGAAGTCTGGGAGATCTATCCAGAATTCGGGAGTCTCCCGAAAATTCCAGAAGAGTGTGCAAGCATGCACGCACATTCTTTGCTTAGCAGTGGCACAGCATCCAAGCTCCTGGGCCCCAAGCTAAATCTGAACTAGGGCTCCCCAAGGGTGCGGAAACATCAGTTTTGGAGATTTTCTAATTTGGAATTCCTATAACGGTAACAAAAAAGATGGGAAAACCAAGGTACCCTGTGCTCGAAGAGCATATTGGGGTCACAGTGGCTTCCCACGGATGCCGCTACCTCTGCTGCTGCATCACTGTTGTGAAGCGTAATGGCGCGGACAAAGCTTTGTAGAGTATGTTTGTTATAAAACAATGATGTAAAAAAAAAAAAAAAGTTGCGAGTCCTGGTCCAAAGGCTTTTAAGACGTGATTTGGCATTTAAAAAAAACCACAATTTAAAACATCCGATTTTAAAAAAAGCTTTGTGTTTCTTGATTAATCAGATCTGTAATGACATAGATATAGGTAAAATGTTTCTGCCTAATCTGAGTGCATTAAATATCTTCTCCCAGTAGTTTTAGGGACCGTGTTGGCCCTTTTACACTGAATGACGGGAGGTCTTTTGAAATGATGGTAGCGATATGATGTTGAAAGGCAGAGAGAGGGAGATTGGAGGAGACAGATGAGATTCCCAGGGGGTGGTAGGATAACTTCTGTAGGGGAATCCACAGGCCTGTGCGCCTCTGTACTCTGATCAGATGTCAGTGCGCATAGATGCAGGGACAGTCGTTTCATTCTGGGTGACAGCAGATTGCACTGCTAGGCAAACCCATGGCTACCACAGTCCTGTGTCGGACAATCTTCCCCAGTAAAGGTTGTTCTGTGTAGGTCATGTACAAATACACTCTGCAGCCTGCATTCTAAGTGATATCAAATTGTAACCTTATGCACCAAATATTCTCATTTTTCACAAATGTAAATCTGTATAAAGGATGTTTTATGTTTTTTTCTTAATAAAAGAAAAAATTTGGCACTGTGTTTCTATTTGATCATAACCCATAAAGTTGAATTTTTAAAGGTGCCCAGGAAACGGCCAACATCTATTCTGATATTTCTTGTACGTTTGCATGTTTCTGAATTTCCCTATGATGAGGTTTATCCTCAGACTCCTAAACCAGAGGATAAAGTAATCACAGGAACGGTGAGAGGTTCACAGACTGACTTTAACGTCCCGATTCATTAAGGAACGTAAATGGCAATATGTGCCGTATTTTGCGTAAAATCGCTCTGCGCATGAACTGGACTATACACCAGTGACCGCAGCAACATTCAATCAATCTTCAAGGGCAAAGGACTCTTACGACAGCCTACGATTTTATGGGCGGAACTGGGAGGGGCGAATGCACGTAGTCAATGTACAGTACGGGCGCGCCAGGCTCCAGCACATGAAGCAGCGTCCGACTCAAGCTTTGGACATCTCTCAGGTACGTGTTTTTCTGTTGTATGACTTGCACCAGCTACAGTGCAGGTGTAAGTGCCGAGTGATAGAGATGACGGCCGTGTATGCTGCTAGAACATGTGTTTGCAATCAGGAGCAACTGTAATAATGCATTTTATGTACAGTAGACATTAATAACATCCTAATAAATATATATTATTGAAAAAAAAAAAGGAAACTTTTTTAAACACGTTTTCTCATTAATGACTATGGGCCTGATTCATTTAGGAAAGTTAAGCAAACAATTGAGTACATTTTCTTACTCAAGTTTTCTGGACAAAACCAATGTCACAATGCAAGGGGTGTATATTAGTTTATTATTTTGCACATAAGGAAAATACTGTCTGTTTTTCATGTAGCACACAAATACTTGATAGCTTATTTGTACACTGAAATTTAAAGTTGATCTAGGACATGCCCTACCCCAACTATAAATCTGCCATCATATTTTAAATTTACCTCCCCCTCCAATGCAACATGGTTTTGCCTTACTTTTGCTTAACTTTCCTTAATGAATCAGGCCCAATATTATTAACAGGTGATGTTAGTTGCATTTTTCTTTATGTGCGTTCTGCTGGGACTTTATATTGTACATATGCATTGTATCGTGCAGTGTATTGTTTGTTAGAGCAGGATGTCTCACAGTATGACATGGAGTTCTGTGCATTGTTGGCTGCTGTATTTGTGGCCTAACGGCTGATTACAGCAGATATGAAGAGATAGAGGCAGTGGTCTTCGGGTTAAAGTGAAACGGAGGTTTAAGATAATACAGGTCATACACATATAGAAACAGGGCCAGACTGGGGGTCTAAGCTCTAGTCCAAAGGTCTGGTGTGCCTGAGAGTGTTATTGGCCTGATCTGGGCTCCTAAAACTCTCCTGGGTAGTCCTCCAGGACGAGTAGTCGACCCTCCCGCATCCTGCCCACTTCCTAGTGGGCGGGACAATGACCATGTTGACCTAATTCACCATAAATTGCGTCATTTTGCCCCCCCCCCACCATGACACAATGCGCTAACGGGTCCCTGTAATATGGTTTTAGGAAGAAATATGTTATTTACAAACATGCCCATTTAATGTATTTGTATATGTAGCTATATATTTTAAATTCCTGACTTAGGCAGGACAGTCCTACCATCCTGATTGTAAGGACTTTTACCCCAACTCCAGGACAGTTGTGCGATATGTACCATTATCGTGTGTTGCACTCACCCACTGCTGGTGCTTGCCATTGTGAAGGTGATTTTATGGGAGGGGGTTGGAGGTGGCCCAACACTTCGGAGGGGCTGTGTATGCCACTGAGAGAAGTGGTACACCCCAACATGATGTGGCTAAGCCCTGTTGTAAAGTGGCCATGACCCCTTCTCATTGGATGCCTTCCAAAATTTAGAGTAATGAAATCAGGACATATAAGCCCCGCCCATATACGTTCACATGTATGCAAAACTCCACCCACTGTTGATTAAGCCCCACCCCTTTCAAATCTCTATGGTTGGGATGTATGAAAATCTTCCACACCCCACATGTTATCAGTTGGTAATATATAATATACTTTAAACTATGTTTCATTGTTCGAATGTATTTGAATTATATGTCTCTGTGTAATTAATCACTACTGTAATATTTATCATCACTGAGATAAACTTGTGCGAAATTATCACAAAGATATGATGGCAAAACATCACAATACTCTGTATATGACAATATTAAGGAAAGTATTGAAAGTATATGAAAAATATCATTTTACAATTTTTATACTTGTACAAAATAAAGTTCAGGATATTTTTGTCCACGTTTATGGCCATTTCTGCTGCGACAAAGAACAGGAAAACCAGAATGATCCTTCCTGCTGTGAAAAGCTATTTTTCACTAAAGCTGTAGCGACAGTAGGAGATTGGTCTTAAAGTAGTTCTCAACCTAAAATTAAGTGAACTTTATTTTATATAGAGGCATTTTTGACGACCACAATCTTCCTTTATTATTTTGATAGGAGCCTCGTATTGCAAGAATTATGATGTAAAACAGGGTAAAAATATTTTTTTTTGTTAAAACTTGTTAAAAAAAAAATGAATACTTGATTCCAAAGTTTCAGTTGCTGTGCAGAATGTTTATTTGGGGAACAGTGCAGCCCACAAGCATCTATGCCTTTATATTATCACAGTGCTGTTGGAGGACTCTGCACATTCCTCTATCTAACTCAACCTAACATTTAAGTCATACCCAATACAACCAGACCATGCTCAATACAGCTAAATGACAGCCATTTAATCAATTTCTGGAAGAAAGAACCACCAGAAATTGTGGCAATTGTATGCCTTGTCTGTAGCTTCCTGCTTGCCTCCATTCCTCTCCTCCTATTTGACACTGCTCCTCTCTCTTGCGATCCTGCCCTATTTTAATAAATTATGAATGAGAAGGTCACAGCCTCAAAAAAGATCAGCACAGACTCCTGAAATACCCTGGACTGCTTTGAACATACTGATGATCTCTTTGACTAGAGGATCATCCTCATCATCACCATTTATTTATATAGTGTCACTAATTCCTCAGCGCTGTACAGAGAACTCACATCAGTTCCTGCCCCATAGGAGCTTACAATCTAAATTCCCTAATACCCACACACACAGACAGAGAGAGACTAGTGTCAATTTGATAGCAGCCAATTAACCTACCAGTATGTTTTTGGAGTGTAGGAGGAAACCGGAGCACCCGGAGGAAACCCACACAAACACGGGGAGAACATGCAAACTCCACACAGATAAGGCCATGGTCGGGAATTAAACTCATGACCCCAGTGCTGTGAGGCAGAAGTGCTAACCACTGTGCCACCGTGCTGCCCCCCTATCCCCCTATGTTTCAGTAATCAAAACAAATTCCCAACATTGGTGCTTGAAGAAACAGGACAATCAGTGCACACAAAAAGAGGGTGCAGTCATGATGTGTTAGGTGGGGGAGTAGAGGGGGGCACTCCACACGGGGGCAAGCCCCACACTCCCGAAAACATCATTTAAATCTGTAAACTATAATCTTGTTTCTGCACTGCTCTACAACAGTGCAGTGACGCAAACTGAGGCATTTGACGAGTCCAAAGCTGTATTTGCTCTGTCAAACCGTAATTTTGCACTTTATACATATCCTCCATTGCCTCTTATCCAACAGGGAACCCGGACAGACTTCCAAAAGAGAAACAAGCATTTGACATTGATCATTTCAGTGGGTTTAAAAAAAATATAAATGTTTCTAACAACAATGCCCCTGATATATTTCAATCAAAGTTCTAGGACTGTTGCTCTTTAAGCTGGAGAAGCCGGGAGAAAGTGACCTCTTCCTACTTCCCTCCACATAAAGTGCCCCAGGGCAGCTGAAGTCTTTCCCGCGTGCTGTCGTCTGACCTTCACAGCGGTGTGGGCTGCCCTCTCGCTGGCTGAACTTGTATTTGAGAGCAGTTGGGTATTGCTTTGAGCGCGATCTCTGTCAGAGCATTGCCGGCGGCAGCCTTAGTGTTCCTGGGAAGATGCAATGAAGCAGGTAGCAGGCTGCTAGGGACCGTCGGAAGCTGTAATGAGAATTGGATGCCTGCCCTTGTCCAGCACGGTTGGTGGAGGGGAGAGAAAGTGCCTCTGCTATCCCAGGGCTTCTGTCAGGCAGAATCCAAAGCGTGCAACTTCCTCCACTCATCAAGCTGAGGCTTGGTTGCCAGACAGACATAACCAGTCAGCAAATCTTATTACTTTATTCCTACAACCTGCCAGCAATGTACAGTATGCAACATTTTACAATATGCAGGCAATTTATGGAAGGGAAATGTTACTAGGACAAGGAGAAGAGTACAGAATCATTCACTGCCAGGAAGGGTCCACACTGTGTCACAGGCCTTGCTGACATTATTATTACTGTGATTAACAGCTTACACTCTAATCAGCACTATGAAACCCTGCTTCTCGGATGTTTTACATACAAACAAGAAAACCTGGGTAACTGTAACTTCCTGGATGTGAATACACATTTTACCATTCCATGGCCACCCCCTAAACGGCAGCACTATGAGGCTTATTCATCAAAGGGCATGGGCAGCACGGTGGCTCGGTGGTTAGCACTTCTGCCTCACATCACTGGGGTCATAAGTTCAATTCCCGACCATGGCCTTATCTGTTTGGAGTTTGTATGTTCTCCCCGGGTTTGCGTGGGTTTCCTCCGGGTGCTCCGGTTTCCTCCCACACTCCCAAAAACATACTGGTAGGTTAATTGGCTGCTATCAAAATTGACCCTAGTCTCTCTCTCTCTCTCTCTCTCTCTGTATGTGTGTGTTAGGGAATTTAGACTGTAAGCTCCAATGGGGCAGGGACTGATGTGAGTGAGTTCTCTGTACAGCGCTGCGGAATCAGTTGCGCTATATAAATAAATGGTGATGATGAAAGGGCGAAAAGACCCACTGCGCTATTTATAATACTGACGGTAGTCCCTGCCGGAAGTAAGTTTTGCTAGCTTTGGCTTCCCCATGCCTTTCTGTTATAGACATTTTGGGATGGTGATAGCAGATTCAAATCATTAAAAAAATATATATATTACCATTATTATTAATATTTGAATAAAGCATTATTATAAATATTTTCTTTTAGAAATTTAATCTATTTTTTTTCACTACTTTAGTGGAAATGACATCCCAAATCTGGCCGGTCGGCCCAGGCCGTGGAAAGTGATAGGTTAAGTCCTACTGCTTCTGGCCAGTATCATCGTAGTAATGCTCAGATGCCCCAGTGATAATTTTTGTTAAATTGTGGTGATAAGCGCGTAATAAGCGCATAGTTGCCTAATCTGCCGAAATATCCGGGAGACTCACGAATTTGTAGGAGTCCTCCCGGACTCCAGGGGGAGCAGTGTTATCTACCGAATCGAGCCCACGTCTCTTGTGAAGTGGGTGGGAGCGGGGCCTAATGGCACGATTCACAGCGAAATGCGTCATCCTATCCCTGCTCCCGGCTGTATTATCACGCGAATCGCTGCATTTGAACAGCGAGGGCAGAGCCTAACAACGCGTTCCATGTGGCCACACCTGCTACACTCGCCATCAGAACCTCCCCTCTGGGATCTGCAAGAGGGGAGATACGAAAAGTTGGCAAGTATGAATAAGTGTCAATTAGGCCAGCACTACACACAAAATTGTAAATTCATAAAGGAGAGGATTGCTATACCTTGCAGGATACTGGATAATAATATTATATCACATTACACTAAGTATTGGTACAGGATAATATCGTATATTATCGCAATAGCAGCAATGGCTTTTTACACACACGTTCAGTGACCAGGTACCAGAGCATGATGATTAATAATGACTACAGTATATATGCACCGAGGAGTCACTTTACTAAGATGTAGCTGCGACCGGAACCCAAATGCTTCTCGTCCCAGATGTATGGCGACAGGAGGTCTCCCAGAAATGCGGGAGTTTCCTGGACATTCCGGGAGAGTAGGCAACTATGCGTTAAAGAAAAGCAGCTAATGAATCTCTAGAGACTGAAATGTCTTTTACATTTCTGTCTCCATTACTGAAGTCATGTTGTCTTACCTGTCAGTCTTCGATTAAATCTTGGTCTCCATGAAAATGGCCACCTCCATAGGCATCAATTCATGGACATAGGACACAATTTCTGAACTGTGTCATCATGCCATAGATGGCGAAGCCAACCACGTCTTGTACTGGCTCAGCATCAGGGAGAATGCCAGACTCTTCAGGGAGTGAGGGAGATCACCCCCATTTCGGGGAGTCTCCCTGACATTCAGGGAGAGTTGGCAAGTCTGATTTAGCCCGATATCGTCAAGTGTGTGGCCTCAAAACAGCCACAACAGGATTGTTATGCTGATAAAGGGCTCATGTATTAACATTCTATTATGTTACGAAGGAATAAACATGAATGAACATTTTGTTGAAATTGTGGATCCTCATCTAGCGTGACAAAGTGACCTCATTCTGATGGCTACCAATTCATTTCTGTACCAGGGTACTTACCTCTCTCTGTGGCATTTGCCTACAGTTTATAAATAATGATGGTTTACTTTCTGTGAACAAAGCCACGCTTCAGCCCAAAGTACCAGATGGGAAAGTGACAAGCTAAATTTCATGTACGATAATCTAAATTTGAACACTCTAAAGGTTAGAGAGAAAAAAACGGTTCCTGCAGACTTTGACATCAAAGTGTTTCTGTCACTTAGAGCTGTTTGAATTATGCTGAACTAGTTCAAAATTCTAATTTGGCTGGTTCAAAGGCCTCAAACTTGAAGCTGGAGTTCGCAGTCAGAACCAATGAGGTTGATTTAAAATCTATAAAATATTGTCATTTTAAAGCTTTAGCTTTAGCAATTTTTTTTGTAAGTATCGGTATTCGAAACGGTGAATGAGTGAGTTCTGGTTGGAAGTTCAAATTTGAGGTTGCTGTTCGCATGGAAACCATTATAAAACTACGGCGACCAAAAACAAACGTATTTCAACCAGTTAAAAAATGCTCATTTTTTGGGGGTATGTGAGAATATATTACAAAAGTT
This sequence comes from Mixophyes fleayi, assembly GCF_038048845.1. NCBI lineage: Eukaryota > Metazoa > Chordata > Amphibia > Anura > Limnodynastidae > Mixophyes > Mixophyes fleayi. Next base: position 118,259,900 of record NC_134410.1, on the reverse strand, counting down.
TAAACTTTCACTGCTAATATAATAGATTAGTCATACTTGCCAATTTATGGCAAGTATGATCCGGGAGCCTGCCGGGGAAGGTGGGCGTGCAGGGGGCGGGGCCCCGAAAATGTCATCATTTTGGCCCCGTGACGTAATGATGCAAATTGCGTCATTTTACAGCGGTGGGGCCAAACGCCGCAATTACTTGGACTTAATTCTGCCCACTTCACTAGGAAGTGGCCAGATCCGGGAGATTTCCACACTCTCCCGGAAGTCCGTGAGACTCACGCGAAATGCGGGAGTCTCCCGGACATTCCGGGAGAATTGGCAAGTATGGGATTAGTGCGAAAAACACTCGTACCCACATTTCAGCCTCTCTGCTGTCACATATGGGCTGAACCAATATTCACCAAAATGCCCCCATCCATTTGCTTAAACTAGTGAAATTACTTTTGTACCTCAGTGACTAGTTTTTTAGGCTCGCGATCGGCTCTTCCTCTAAAATGGCTGCTTCCTGTGTAAACTTATTGGGTTTTCAGAATTATTGTGCTTTGTTAGTTTACCGTTGGCCTTGTCAGGCTAATATCTGAGCTGTGTAATGAGCAGAAGCATTGCCCAGACAGGAGACTTTAGCAGGAGGATAGTTAATCCCACAGACATATAATCTCAGCCTGGAGGATGAAGATATTATCTAATGGCTACACAGACAATAACCAGATAACTGGAGACAATTTTCGACATTCGGAAGCGTCGAATACGATCATAACATAAATATCAATCTGCGATCTGCGTAAGAATAATCAAATGAGGGCACAATGTTAACTAAAAAAAAAAAATATATGTTAAGAGGAAAAATATGAGGGGGGAGGGGTAAAGAGCACAGAGGAAGGTACATCATTGTCTTGCTGTCATAAGCAAAGAAATTGAATGACTCTTAAAATGTAGGGCTCCAAAAGAGGACGCAGAATTTTTTTTACAGCGCTAGGCAGTCCTCTGGGGGAGTGGCCACGCCCCATCGCGACGTGTCCCCGTGTCCGTTGTGAAGTGGTCAGAACCCCATTGTGATGTGTCCGTGTCCCCTATCATAATTTTGTATATTAAAATGTCGGGAGGTATGTGGGTGATTATATACGCCTATGAGTTGGAAAAAAAAACACTTTTTGAAGCCATTTAATTAATTTTTTATTCATTTTGTTTACCGGACCCAAAATAGGAACATCCCATAAATTTCCAAACTGGTTGCCACTAAGTGGTATATTTATTCAACTGCGGGTTTGAAAAAGTGGAGATGTTGCCTATAGCAACCAATCAGATTCTAGTTATCATTTATTTAGTACATTCTACAAAATGACAGCTAGAATCTGATTGGTTGGTATAGGCAACATCTCCACTTTTTAAAGCCTGCTGTTTAGTAAATATACCCCTAAGTGTCTCAGTGATTTCACTGTGTTTTCAGGGAATTGATAAGTTACAGGCTCGGTTCAGCAAGCAAAATGGCTGCCGCAAAGGGCCTAAGAAATGCCTCAGGTTTCCGGTGAGTGGTTAGGCCACATTTATATGAACATTGGTTCAGCCCACAAAATGTCTGCCTCTACTATTTCTAGGCAACAGATCTAGGTAAAGTCCATCAGCCCTGGCGCTCAGATCTGTGTTGCATGAATTAATGCTGTCTATACACAGGGGAGGGCTGGCAAATTTTAGCTGGGGGGTGCAACACTCGTCTCAGCAGCCTAGTAGGAACATTTTAAATAAAAAAAATGCAGGTGGCCCAGTGACCCCGCCCACGTTAGTTCTAGGTATGTCTTTCTTCATTTATTTTTATTTTTAAGCATACTTCCCAACCTTATGTTGGCCGGGTCCGGGAGATCCTGCAGGGCAGGAGGGGTGTATGGGCAGAGGGGGCAGGGGCTTCACGATTTGTGTCATTTTGGCCCCGCCCCCGGTGATGTAATGCCTGTTTTGGGTCTTTAAAAAGACCCCAAACAGGCATTACATCACTGGGGGCGGGGCCAAATCGTAAAGCCCCGCTCCCTCCGCCCGTACATTCAGGCTCTAATTTTATTGAAGTTGGCTGATGGGCCAGATGTGGGAGAATCGCCAGCTCTCCCGGAGTCCGTGAGACTGACCCGAATTTCGGGAGTCTCCCGGACATTCCGGGAGAGTTGGCAAGTATGTTTTTATGTGTATTGTGCTCTGACCTCTCTTTAGCGGTGATAGTTCTTTTGTGTTTCCCTGAGCACGTCATGTGTTGTATATGAATTGTGTGTGCAATTATTTACACGTGTTATACCTCATCCCTTACTCTGTGTGTTCTCCTTCAGAACCTGAGTGCCTCAGCAAACGACAGATATGGGATTTCAAAATGGCTGCCGCCCATGGTTAATGGGCACCTATGCTGGTCACATGTAAAGGCCGTTATTATTGTAATATTTGGTCTTTCAGGTGGTTTTTGTTCACCCTCCCTATTAGCTGTATATGTGCTTTGAGCACCCCTGCAGTTCTGTGTTTTGCTGAGCGTGTTTGGTCAGCTGTCTGTGTAATGGCGATTGCATTCTCTAGCGCGTTACATGCGATGTGTAGTTTGTGTTCTGTGCGAGATATCTGATCCATTATGCAGCTTTTTACAGAAAAACACATAACAACATTGACAGGCTTAAAAGTGTAATTTTCTTTTAACCGGAAGACTTTAATTAAATTGATGCCTTTCTGAAACTTCTTGAAGATACATTGCTTTGTCGTTCTAGTCCACTTACATGCTTTTCAGCCATGCCTTTATATCAGTAGGCTAAATATTTGTGTGTGGTTTTTTTTTTGTTCTCTTGGGATAAGACACAAAGCTGCCTTCTGGACTGGACTGTAGAGGGAACAGAAGATCTGGGTAGTAATCCTCAACCTGATGTCTAGTTGTAGGAGGGCAGATTCAAGTCAAGTCATCTGAAAGGTGGAAGGCTCCTTTAAGAGTAAATTAATCATAAATGTGCATAGATAATATGTCCTAAAAGAAAAAATTCAATGGGATCAGATACAAACAATAGTTTATTTAAAAATAAATAAGAGCTGTCTTGGTTGTTAACTGTAACCATGTTTTATTTTTCCTTTGAATATAAAAGAAGATTGTTACGTCACAAAGCAATGAGTGGCATGGTAGATGTGCCGGCAGGGGTGGCACTAACAGGGTACGATTAAGGGTTCAGTCAGCCCCAGGCTTATACACTCATAGCAGCCCCTCGCCGCCCACGCCATGAGAATACGCGGTAGATAAAAACGAACCCATCCTTAATTTAAAATCCGGCTACCTTCACCCTCCCCCCCCCCCCACCACCATTGTTTTTGTTGCTGCGCTTTCGAAATTTAACTCTACTAGACTTTTTAAAAGGGTCACGGCAATCTTTGTCGAGCGGTACTGAGGGTGAAGCCATGAAGGCGGAGGGGGCTGTCACGCCAGCGCCTGTTGCCATCCTCGTCTCTCGTACTCGCTTATCCTCAAGCGCCCGTCTAAGGATGACTCATTGCCTTCATCCTTTACCATGGGAAAACATCAAGATTATAACCTTACTATACTTTTCTTTCATGTTTTTTCTTTTTACTTTTTTGAACAAATAGATTTTAAAATGAATCTTAGTTTATTCCTCTCCATCACAAGTTTGCACCCCATAAAATTGCACTAACCCCCCAAATACCTGTTTCCCTAGGCTGCAGCCTAGTCAGCCTAATGGATGCCCTGGCCACTAAACCAAAAATGTTGTGAATCACAGTGCTGGGGCGAAGGGGCTCTATTCCGACCAGGGCCCTATCTATGTGGAGCTTGTATGTTCTCCCCGTGTTCGCGTGGGTTTCCTCCAAGTGCTCCGTGTTTCCCTCCCACACTCCATACACATACTGGTAGATTAATGTTTGTCCGGAAGATCATTTAGACTATAAGCTCCACTGTGGCAGGGACTGATGTGAATGATAAAGCGTTCTCTGTAATGCAATGCATAATATGCTGGCACTATATCAGAGGTCAGTATTAATAATAATAATATTGGTGAGTCTTGCGGTCCATTGTGACTTCTGCAAGTGATGAGTCTCGTTCTCGTGTTATTTTGTTTGTGTGTATTGTCTGGTACATTTTTATGTTGTGTAATTTGTGTTGTCTTGCAGCTCCAAGCACCATGTACGGTGTATACTTTCTGTCGCTTTGTATATTCTCCCCGGGGCAGTATTATATTCCGTTGTTGATGGTGTGTGTGCTTGTATGTGATGTGTGGTCTGTGTGTGCCCGTCTTCAGAGAGGAGATGAAATGTGTTCTGAGATTTCCATAAAATGAACAAGGCAGTATAGGCAGGATTACCTCCATCTCATCAGCAAACATTAGGTGAGGAGGGCATTTAATAAAACTGAGACAAGCAGGGACAGCACCTTTAATATCGAGTAGACGAGGAGAGGAAAACCGGATCATCTCCCTGCATCCTTCCCTGCAGACTCTCTTTTCCCATATTCCCGACTACAAGCTTGCAAAGACAGCTTAACCCTTCCAGAACCCCAACGATTGCTGTTGATAAATGTTTTTCTACGGTAAAAGCTGTGGTATATCCAACCCAGAATCCCTTTCACCAGCAGTCCCTGGCACGGCAAGGATTAATGATCTGTGCTCTGTAATGGGGAGAGATCAATCTTTTTTCCTGTGTTAAAAAACTCTTGCCAGGTCTAAGGTGGCATTAAATTCTCCGTGGCTAATGGGCTGTGGAAAACATGAAAATAAATAAATAAATAGATGTATAGGCTCCTTTCATTTCAAGCAGCCGCTAGCCAAACACAACAAGGTACATGTTTCACAGGCCCTACGTGAGCGACTCATGTAGCAAATAAAGACAAGTTTAACATTGCAGTTTATCATCTTACAGGTAGATATGGCTCTTATACGGCCAGCAATCCTGTAGTATTTTAATTCCAGGTAGGGTTGCAACATAGCTCGTTGGGCAGAGTGAGTAATCTTCTCATCTATTCCCAGATCCAGGATGTATCGGAGGAATTACAGCCAATTTACTTGATCACCCATCCAATCTGCCATTTTTCTGCATGCAGAGGGCCTGTCAAGGTGAATTAACATTCAAATTCCATAATACATCCAAGCCACTTACTCCAGAAATTTGCATTTTTTTTAATTATTTGCCTATGCAGCTGTCTCTATTTCTCCACACCAGTGGCATATTATGAAAATGAGAGGTCAATGTATTGTGTGCATGGTGAATGCAGGAAAATGTGTCTAATAATGAGTGTATTACTTGCACGGTCAATAAATTGCAGGAGCAAATAGACGTCTAATACTTTCAATCCTCATTTTGAGACTGTCCGTGTCTTCTCATTGTAGAGCGACCCTTCCTAAATGACACAATAATACACTCCAACTTAAGACTTTTGCATGAACATCTAACTTGAATTGGGTCTTATGATTTCATTATGTATGAAATCGCAGCTTACATGGAGCATGGGTTAAGCTGGGTACACACTACACTGTTTTCGTCCAATAATCGTCTCACGACAACATGGCTGTAAAAAGTCGCTAAAGGGACGTCCGCTCTTTCCTTTATCGTCCTAAACAAGGCTAGTGTGTATGCAGTCCATGGACCGAGCGATCGGACCATCGATCGCATGTAAAATCACTCAGCATAAAAAGTTGGTCGAAATTTCTGTAGTGTGTACCCAGCTTTAGACTACAATTACAAATTACTTTGCACCCCACCCACAGAAAGACGTCCAAGGGCAGATCATAGTTCCCAAACAGACCCCTTTTTCTGAAATTTAATGCCCTATCCCGATAGGCCACATTCCCTTTGGCCTACCTCCCAAACTGTCCAGATTTCGTCAGGACAGTCCCGATTTGAGGGGATCGTCCCACTGTCTGAACATTTGTCCCGACTAACAAGAAGCTGGGAGGTATGAGCCCATTCACTATGGTGAGTGGGACCCACAGTCACCTGTCTCCGCTGCATATAGCAGTTCAAGGGAAGGGGGCGGCCCAGCACTTGAGAATCATGGGGCGCACCCCCATGGGTATGATGGGAACACACCCCTAATGTGATGGGGTCATGCCCGGGTTTTTGAGGAGGCATGGACGTGTCCCGACTTGGCCACATCAAATGTTATTAGGTATGCCTTTGGGCTAGGAAAGTCAGGATTGACCCAACAAAATAGGGACTATTGGGAGGTATGGTAAAAGCCACACTTTTGTCCACCCTTATCGCTGCACAAACAGATCTGTGGGAGAAAAGAGCAGACACATTTTCAAGATCTGTGTATTTGGCAATTGCACTGAATGACCACATTGCAAGATGCCCAAAATATATACTGTTCTGCTGATCACACCAGCACCTTAATGCACTACTGTATCAATAATATATTAAAACAACCACTAAACCACACAGCTGGATATTTCACATTGGTCAGTGGTATTATTATTATTATTATTATTATTATTAATATTTATTTATAAGGCGCCACAAGGCATCCGCAGCGCCGTACAGAGACAAACAAAATCACAGTACAATGGGAGACAGCACAGTACAGTAAACACAGCAACTCAGTACGCTCAATGCACAGCTAGAGAGGGCGGGGAAGGGGGAGGGAGGATCTGCAAACGACGGGGCCCAAGAAGGAGGGCGCGGAAGACAGGGAGACTGTACTGTGACATTATATTGTACTCCCCAGTCCTTAACCTATAGCTCCTCTCACATCCTCAGGACAGTATCCTAATGGGGTCTTATAAAAGTCAAAATGCTAAGATTGGAGTTGACTCTTATAGAAATCACCAGTCCTGGCCCTGTTTATGAATTAACCAATCCACACCCTGCATTTTTGCACGTCAAGCTGTCAGCCTCTACGTGACTGCTTAGTTAGAGAAGCTCCTCCCACCTAACATGGCAGCCTACAGCACAGGAGGGAAAGAGAGCATGGTGGAAATATTTAAGTATAAATACTGTGGTCTGGAGATGCTCAGGCTCGGTTTTCTGAAAACTGAGCCCACCCAAACTTAGGGGATCCGAGTAGGCTCGCGAGTTTGCTCGGTATCTCTGCGCGTCCTCGGATCTGAATCGAGGCAAAACGTCATTCTTGCATTGTCAGATCTCGCAGGTTTTGGATTCCATAAGTACCTCCCTCCCCAGGAGATCCAGTACCATTGCTCACACAGAAACAGGGGTAGCCGTGTTCTTGTCACTCACCAGTCTCCAGCGCCATTGCTCAGTGCCATTACTCACACAGAAACAGGGGTGGCAGTGTTCTTGTCACTCACCAGTCTCCAGCGCCATTGCTCAGTGCCATTACTCACACAGAAACAGGGGTAGCAGTGTTCTTGTCACTCACCAGTCTCCAGCGCCATTGCTCATACAGAAACAGGAGGGGTAGCAGTGTTCTTGTCACTTGACAAACATTGACTGGAAATTATTGGAAATTAATGTTATTTAGGTTAATAATAATGTAGGGAAAAAATTATGTGATTTTAGCAAAAAAAAAAATCGGGATGTTAGAAAAAATCAAAACCAAAACACGCGAGGGTGGTTTTCCCAAAACCAAAATACGAAGTTAGCCCAGGTCCAAAACCAAAACAAGGGGGTCAGTGAACATCTCTAGTTATGTCATGCAGGGGCAGACTGGAATGGGGGGTATGTGCCCCCCGCACCGGTCCCATGGTTGGCTACCTTGGGCTGGGTCATTGTTCTACCTGCACTTTTTCCTTTAGTCTAGTCTTGCCCCCCCACCACCCCCGCTACAATTTGACAGCCCTCCCCTAATGTCATGCATACATTTCAGCTCAGTAATTGACAGCCTTTGCTATAACTTAACCACACATAGTGGCTTTACTTGTCCAGAATAAACCACACAGGTCAAGACCCACCGAGAGTTAGGACGTGATCTCAGGACTTGATCCAGAGAGGGTTATGTATTTGGCCAAGACTACAGACACAGAGGCAGGAAGATACCAGGTACAACAAGCTATTGATGGAGCACCCACTCCGTTAAGACTTCATCTGCACAGAAATTAAATTTGCACTAGTCAGTAATTAGCTTGCAGGGTCTTTATGCTGCATGCTAATTAGATTACCTCCCGTGGGACAATTACATGTCTTAGTAGCAGGGAGTTACAGATAGCCCGTGGTTAGCTTTAAAAAAATAAATTGTAAATTGCTATTTTTGGCTCCCAACAACATGTACACAGGACACTTAATTGCCACTGAGAAAACAAAAACACCAAACAGTAACATAGACCTTATAGCTTCAGACCAGTACGTGTGAGAGCCACCTGTTAAGTATCACAAAGACAAGAGCAGGATTCAGACTTCTTTCTTGTTTCTTTCTTTTCTTTGTAAAAATGTAACAAAGTGCAGAATATAAAAGAAAAATAGAAGATTATGTACACAAGTTTTCTATGAAAATGATTAACCTACTTAAAGCAACAATGTTACATCCTGCACAGGTCCAAAAACATACTCAAAATAGCCCCATACCACCACAACGCAAGCAATATACCTCACTTTCACCATTAACCCCACACTCCCATGAGAGTTTCGGCTAATCGAGTCTTCTTACAGACCCTCTGCATCCTTACCTCTTCAGCTTGCTGACTGTTCCAAATTCCGTTGGGTAATTAGATTGCGGGCTCCGTCTCCCCCACCTTTATATTTAGTTATAATGCCAGCACCAGTCCAGAGTAATATCTTCAGGACTATAAAGACCCCAGGGATGATAGAATTATACACAGATTACTCTGCACAATTGGCTTTCGGCAGCCATTTATTTCACAGAAACTATATTTATTTATTTCAGGGGGGGTGTAGGAGGAGGGAAAAGTTAATGCGTCTCGGGGGAGACACAAATGATCTTTTTATCTCTAGTTGGGGAATGTTAACTCATGCGATGCCAGAGCAGGCCGGTCTGGGCTATAGATTGTGTTGTACTCTCCCTATGTAATGACATGGGGCCTGATTCATTAAGGATCTTAAATGAAGAGGTATCTTATTTCAGTCTCCTGGACAAAACCATGTTACAATGCAAGAGGTGCAAACTAGTTTTCTGTTTTGCACATAAGTTAAATACTGGCTGTTTTCTCATGTAGCACACAAATACTTGATAGCTTATTTGGACACTGAAATTTAAAGTTGATATTTGTGTGCTACATGAAAAAACAGTCAGTATTTAACTTATGTGCAAAACAGAAAACTAGTTTGCACCCCTTGCATTGTAACATGGTTTTGTCCAGGAGACTGAAATAAGAAATAAGATACCTCTTCATTTAAGATCCTTAATGACTCAGGCCCATGGTTACTGTCTTAAGCTGGTGACATTGCCATGTGGTTGTGCCAACCCTGTGAATCCTGATGCCCCGAGGACAGATCAGTTGCAAATGCCTCATATTGACCCCAGGCCAATGAGGTAAATGACCAATTCATTTTTTTCATCTCTTCCGATCATCTCATCGGATTTATAATAATTTTGGTGGCCACACAGGTCAATTTGAGGCCAACTAGGTAAAAAAACAAAAAAAAAACATGTTTATACAGCTCTACCAATCATCAAAGAACACTGCCCAGTACAGCGATAGGCAACCTGATACACCTAAGGGGCCACATGGTGTAGCCCCTGATCTTTCAAAGGGCTGCACATTACACTTAACCTAATAATAATTGATAACAAATTGATTCAATCAAAAAAAGGAGACACCTATCTGTAATAACATATCAACAGGCATTTTGTTACAACGAACAAACCAGAAATTGGCGCTCCAAACTAATACCACTTGCAGTTGTGGCACATCAATACCCAGTTTCAAAAGCGATCCATCCCCATTTTTATTGATTTTCTGGTCTTCGTTCATTCCTTCTCCACTAATGAGAACTCTCAATTATATGGCAATCTGATATCTATCAAATTTAGGCAAACACTCTGCAAACTATGAAAAAAAAGTAACTCCCTAGGCGCAATGAGTAAAATATATAAGAAGGTGTCACAGAAAAATATATAAAATAAACCAACGTTTATTCACAATACAAATATACATGCTAAGAAGTTCTGGCCAGAACAAAAATGATCCACATGGATGTCAATAATAATTAAGAACATACAGTCCTGCCCTTGTGTTACAGCAATGGAGTGACAGAGTGCAGGGGAGGCAGAAAAGATTCTCCTATTACATGCTACTACGATGTCCACGCCCCCTGTGCATCCACCAATTATAGCTGTCTTATATCAGCACCAAGTTTAAATAGACTGAGAGTTCTGAGAACCATTCTCTATTGCCCTGAGGAAGCCCGGTTATACACCAGGTGAAACGCGTTGGTCCCTACTGTTTTCACACACTTATGCATTCGAGTAAATACTCATAGTACCCATTGCGCCTAGGGACTTACTCTTTTTCATATCTGCCTCTCAAGGGAGTGTGGAATCCCTCCCCCAACTCTCTCCCTATATGGCTGCATTATTTGAGGGAGACCCAATATATTTTTGAACACTCTGCAAACTAGCATCCGCTGGGAGCTGGACATCAGGTCAATGGATGATAACTAGGAAATCCTGAAATACATGTTCACATGCAGTCCTGAACCAGTGTCTCAGTTATATATTTTACATAGACCTTTCTTCTCCATGCAGAGACGTAGTGTGAAATCCATGGCAAGGACATGCTACGGTGCCCCTCCCCAGTACTGAAGTGCACTAGGCCAGCAAGTGGGGGACAAGTTGAAGTGAGAAGTAATGTCAGACTGGGGCTTTAAGGGCCCACTGGAGGAATGCAAAGGTAGGAGCCCATTAAAAAGTGTGTGCGCCTCTGTTAAGCGGTGATGGACATAAAGTGTCATTGATTGAGGGCACACCTACCTTGCAGCTTGTATTCTACTCTGCCTGTTTCTCTGCTGTAGCTTCTCCAGTCAGTGCAGGAGAGCGGAGTCCATCCACGTGGAAAGCTTGCATTGCTATACAAAATACATATGCTATGTAATTGCAAGTCTGATATTTTAAGGTCTCTCAGTACACAAATGTCATGGGAGCTTCATTTAATACAAAAATGGGAAAAATGTTTTAAACATGTAAAAATATATGAAATTTATTTAAGAAAATTAAAAAACATTCAAAAATGTTTATTAATAGGCGCGCACTCCGGATGCCCGGAATCCCCCCCTCCATTGAGGACTCATTGACCGGCTGGTGTCCCTTGGGACCAGCTACTTTACTTGGGACTTATGCACAGATCTGTTCCGCCCCCCCCGCGTCTACATGATACGTCACAACCTCCTCATACCAGGGCTGGGCAGCATATAACGTACTGGAAATAAGAGAGACAGACAGAAGGCTCTGAAATCTACACAGTCATATAGTAGAAGTTGTGTGTGTGTGTGGGGGGGGGGGGGGTATTAATTTAATGGTGAGTTTGGGTGTTAATCATTTAGTAGTGGTGGAAAATATTAATTTCTGTGGGGGCAGTTTATTTGACGTTGGGGACTATTTCATTTAATAGTGGGTCACAGTAATGAATATTAAATTAAGGTGGTGTGATGGCATTATTTAATTAATGCTAAGGTGGCTTGGGGATGTGATATGTAGATGTGATAAGAGGGTTGAAGGGACACAGACACACAAAAGGGGTAAAATAAGGCACAGACACACACAGAGAAGACAAATACACAAAGGGGGAGGTCCGAATTACAAACATTATAAAAATCACCCCTTCCGATGCCCAGAGAACCTGCTTCGCATACGTTGCACCTCTGTCTTCATGGTAAGGCTGAATTTAATTTGGCCCATTTGGGCAATTGCCCAGAGTGTGTCCATGTGCCTGGACTTTTATTAAATTTGTTAGGGTGTACCTCCCAACATTTAGACATTCAGGAATCGGGACACCATATGCCCCATCCAACTATCTGCACAAACCCCACCCCAATCTGGAGGGCAAGCAAAGTTTAGCACTGGGGGAAGGGGGGGGGGGGGGGCTGGGTTGGGAAATTCTCATCTCAGCAGCCTATTAGGTACCTTTTAAAGGGAAAAAATGGAGATGGCCCAGTGACCCAACCCAATGCCCATTATGAGACCGGTCTCCCAGCCCAGCCTGCTTCTCAGGAACACCCATGGTTGGGCTAAACTCAACCACTCTGTATGGGCCATACCTCTATCAAGATCCACGCATCGGGAATTAATTCATGTCCTGTCCTGTGATTCAGGGGTTTGGGATGCAAATACTTTATTTCCCTTTTGAAAACATGGGTTAACTGGTTGTTTTATACCTCAAAGTTGGCACTCTCGGTGTAATATCTAATTTAAGTGTGAATAAACACTTTAAGACCTATATGAGGGACAACCTTTTCAAGCTAGAAAAGTTATTGCTAAGTAATGGGTGCCCCCCCCCCCCCTCTGCTTTTACAATAAGATAATAAATATCCCACAAAGCACCCCTAACTTGGGGTATAAAAAAACAAAATGGTGAACAATTGGTATAATAGTTTAAAAGCTCAGAGGGGTTTTACAAAGCCTAACCGCTCACTACATTATGTGCTCTATGACTGTGGTTGCCATGGTTGTCCAGAATTATAAATCATTCATTGCAGCCTGAAGAGAAAACAAACCAAGGGAAAATGGTAAATACCAACATTCTTATAGCCAGCTACAGGTATGTTAAAAAAAAAACACCTAATTTTTTCATGGGATCGCAGCTTTAAGACTCAAATCCTCTATATAACCACAATAATGAAACATAGATATCACTGTGCTATTACAGAAATATATCAAAGTATTTAATTAATCACTTTTATAAATCATTTAATATGAATGTCATGACATTAACCAATAATTACATAATAATATTTGAAAATCATTTAAATATACATCTAAACACCTGCTGTTCTAAATTCTTATCCTAATAGCTCACATAAATAGTGGCATATGCTCAAACTGTTGTCTACTGATTTATAAAAATATATAAATCTCACATAAATTATGCATATGTATGCATTTGTAATAGGATACAAGCCTTGCTGAAGTCAATAAAATAAATTGGTGTTACAGTATATGCCACAGACACACTTTATATCCAAATATTTATAACTTGCACAATAAATGTCAGGATACCAGGATTATTGCTCAAAGACCACTTGTTACGCCCAGCAAGGCAGTGACCATGTCCAATGTCACCCTGCTTTTGGCGGACACACAGATACAGAGTCAGCGTAGTACCTTTGCTACCGATCCTGACCAGCCCAACAGGAGCTGTAAACCCTAGTCAGTGCTAGACAACTTCTGTTTTCGGGGAGAGGTCCTCTTTTATGACTGGTCCGGTTCCCATGGTGGTGTGGCTCCAGCAAGGAGAGCGCTATATAGAGCACACCCACCTGATTGACACTAGCTTATGGGAGGGGCTGTCACCGTTCCTCCCATTTTCCTCAAGTAGGCAGCAGTGTTCGACTCTGGAAGTCAGGATGGTAATAATGTTGAGCAACAGGGTCCCACTTTTTCATACAAATAAGCATGATCACCCTAGTATCGGAGCATCTAGACCACCCTCCTGAATTAACCCGTTACAGACTTTTTCGACAAAATCATACTCCATATCGAGCGATATTTTGGGTAGATATGGCCGACTACTAGAAAAGGTAGCCCTGTATAGTGCAGTGGGTCATTGCTAATAGTCTTTGTGGCACCAGCCGACTTGGATACCCCATGGAAGCCAAGTGTCAATAGTTCTTTCAAGAGACTTGGTTCTGGTCGCATGGGTGTCTAGTAAACCTACTTGGCTACATTTAGGCACTGTGTACAGTACATTGGACATGTGTAACACCAAATCCAGCAATTAAAGGACCGTGATAAGTGCTTCTATCACTTATTCAGATTATCCAGGTTCCCCAGATAAAACTGATCAACGGTGATTGACGATAGCTATATGTGAAGCAACGATTCCTTAGCTGTGAACGTTGCACACCTCAGGGTCGGTTTGTCCCCCTCCGACGTCACGTCTCACCGGGAACTCCGTTCTCAATTACAGGTGCAAGATAACAGTTGAAAGCAGTAATAGCCTACAAGATATAGCTGTGAATGATATTTCCCTGTGACATTCTGTTACAGCACATGCCCCCAATGACAACTGAAGTCGGGTTTCTCAGAATCCTGTGTTTTTCTATTGTTCATTTCTGTTGGAGCAGTTTGTAGAATAAATGCTTACCGTTCTCCATACAAGAAATGGATCTGTGCACACTGAGGATACCCCAATCATTATTTTTTAAGAAATGGCAAGAGCGGACAGAACCACCCTTAATTATGACTCCCTCCTGGACTTAATAAACATTAGACAAGCCTGACAAAAAGAAAAACCGTGTGCCTCCCTTAGGGACCATTAACCATTATACTGGGACCACTGAGGTGGGAACGTTGCCAATCCAGGGGGTAGATGTATCAAACCTTTTAAAAAGTAAAACTGGAGGTGCCCATAGCAACCAATCAGATTATATCTCTCTTTCTATCTAGAAAATGATAGTTAGAATCCGATTGGTTGCTATGGGCAACAACACCAGTTTTCCCTTTCAGAAGGTTAGATAAATCTACATCCAGGTGTCCGTATCTTTTTCATTACCTTGGCCCTGGTGGGTGTTAGACTCTGATAGGGATGTCATGTACAGCACTGACCAGGCTGAGGCTGGTTTCCATTATGACAGTGGGTCTTGCACTGTTGGTTTCCCTGTCATAGTGGGAACCCACCCACCCTGTCTAAACTGAAATAGGTTTCCCCTATAACATCCCATGCACGTGGGTCTTGTTTTAGTGTTAGCCTTCCCCATGCTGTATACTACAGGTGCTGATTAGGGACCAATTTTTTATTTATTAACAGGCAGTTTTATCATGCGGTTCTGCTTTTTTCACTTTCACACCTCATATGCAATAACATGCAAATTCCATCCACAATTTGATGCATTCTGTTGTCTGTAGGTTTATGAGATGAATGGTGGTGCAGCAGGGGCAAACGCAGGATTTATAGAGGGGGGTTTCCACACTATGCCGCCAGTGGGCGTGGTCAGCATGCATGGGGGCGTGGCTATAATATTAGACAGTGCTTGGCTGCTCTCCAACTCTTCCTATCCCCATAATATACATGGGCAATGCTGCATGCACTACTGTTAGGTGCACGCAGCTCTCCCTTTTCAAGCAGAGCCGTGTGAAGCAGGGACAGGGTCCAGCCACCTCAATTATACAGTGCCCCAGGCTTGGAGGGGGGTTTCCAGGCACTAGGAACCCCCCCCCCCCCCTTGGTTTGCCTATGTGCAGCCCATAAAATTGTCGTCTCCCCGTGGTGTAGTCAACAGGTAACACTTTAAAATGCCATCACCTACTGATAATAGAATTCATCTGTGTCTATCCTTAAAGTAGTTTCACAATGATATAAATGCTGTAAATATTTCCTTTTCTCTTTAGTCATGTATTTTGAGCAGTCCATTAGGTAAGATTACCCAAAGAAATAACCCAAGGGGAAAGAGGCTGTAGTTCAGGCCTGGCCGACCTGTGGTTCTCCATTTGTTGTGAAACTACAAGTCCCAGGATGCCCTGTCAGCTATTAGATGGCTGTCTACTGGCAAAGCATGCTGGGGTTTGTAGTTTCACAACACCTGGAGAGCCATAGGTTGGCCAGGTCTGCTGTAGTATGTTTACATAAATGTGGGAGATAACTGTTTCTTCATTACATCACACAATGTCACTGTATTGCACCAGAATGCTCCTGATCAGACTCTCCGAGTGCAAGATACGTGGAACTCTTAATACAGATGCAATCATCAATGTTTCTATGTTCCATATAACTTTTGAATTTCAAGTAATATCAGAGCAATCTTCATTCCAAAAGAGAAATATTTGACTTTCCTTTTTTCATCTTTTTAAAAATTGTTTTACTTTTGCATATTTATAAGCATTGTGCGACTAGACAGAGCTATAGACAGTTGAATTGGCAGAAAAACAATGCATTTAGGGCTCCCATGTTTTTCAGTTTTCCTACTCCAATTCTCTATTTTTCCACCCAGAATGTTTAATTCACAAACACTTATTTTGCTAGAACTTAAACTCCTGATAAACCCGATGAACACGATGTGAGAATAGGTTCCTATAATTCTTTCATCCTATTTGGGGCCTAAAAGGAAATCTGGGAGGCTTTTTTAGTCTTGAGCAGACTTCAGATCACACTGGTGTCCCATTGTTTTCCAATATCAAAAATGATGGGATTCCTATGCAAGATTCAGGTCCAATCGTACAGCTGAATAGCTTTGCTCCGCACAAAATCAGTAACGACATCAAGTACGGGCAATCAGCAACCCTTACAGATCATTTAAACAGGTCAGTCTCACAAGAGAATGGGTAAAGATGATCAAACCATCCGGGTGTCATTTCTCAAACCAGTTTGTCAAATCCTTACTACAATTTTTTTTGCTGGAGTTTCTAAAATCTTTCATCGGTTACAAAAAAAAAAAATGGAGCTGAATTCTAGAATGTTGAACAAGTTTGACAATGCTGAAGGCAGATCCAACTATGTGAACCAGCTGGACCGCGTTCAAGCTTAAACCTGCTCGCAAGTGTTCAAGCTTAAATTTATATACTTTAATTATTTGTTTTTGTATTTCTTTTTATTATTTTTAAACAGAATAGGCAAAAACACAGGCGGATACATAAAAGAAAAGGGGGGAGGGAGAGTTCACATCCCATATTTTAATTCCAAAGATTATATAAACCAAGGGGGGAGGGGGGGGGATAGGAAGGATATGTATCTCTGGTTGCGGAAAGTTAGAGAGTCAAGAGAGGAAGTAAGAAGGGGAAGGGAAGTGAATATCCGTGATGTTACCAGATAATAAGGAATAAGATGAAGAATCAGGGGGCTGGATTCCAGTAATGTTTTCTATGAACCGGTGAACCTCCATTGTGGGACTAATTTCGGGAACTGCCACCATATATGGGATAAAGTGCCTTTGTGTCCCATTCTGATTGTCCTTTAACCGCGAACTTCAATCGTGAATTGCAAAATTAGCTTTTTTTTAGCTGTGTAAGAATCTTAATGTTTAAAACTAAAATATTTAAAAAACACTAATTTTATTAGCCGGAAATTTAGACCCACAGATTAGAACCTGGGATCAACCTACAAATTCACGGTGAACAAGTTCGTGGCCATGAAACCGGTTACAATTGTTCCAGCATCTCTAAAAACGAGTCACTTGACAAGCGAGTGGCATTTGTAGATTGAGTAAACATGAAATACACAGATGAGCATCTGAATAACACTGCTACAGCCATTTACTGTGAACACACACAGTACGTTCCTTTAAATGAAGACACAATGCAATTTGTATTGATCAGAGCATATGTCTGATTGATGTGCTAAGTCATATTCAATACAGCTACACAGGAATGTTGTGGTCAATTAACATTAATCGAGTCACTCTATCTTCCTCTCCTCCTGGTGCTTTAAATTTAGATGTCAAAACCCCAGACAAAAAAAATCGGCAGAAGTAGAAGCCCATCCTTACATAATTTTACTCCTCTTGAAAGAGGGTCTATCCCAGAGCGAGGATGGAGTTACTCTGAGGAACGTGTCTGCTGGCCACAAAGTAATGTCATTATACCCAATATGAGGAGTCGTTACTCTTTCTGTTCTGTTTCTCCGAGTTCACGGCCCTGTTTGTGAGATTCCCCTACTGGCTGTAAAATCTGTAGGACTAGGCAGATTCCTGCTTTTACTTCCATAGCAACAATGATATACAAGTCAGCACGATCGATATTCAGCTGTTACTGGGCTAGAGATTAAGAGAGGGGGATACAGGTAAAAATAAAGGGACATTATAGAAAAGTGCAGTAGCAGAAGGGGAAACCACTCATTAGGAGCTGGGCCATTTCTTTCATGGAGCAAGGTGAGACCCTCCACCCAGGTGGCACAATGTTAGGGCGAGGGTCAGAAGTGCAATATAGTGTGTGTGTGTGTGTGTGTGTGTGTATATGCACATATAGCAATATATATATATATATATATATATATATATATATATATATATGATCCATAGTTGTTCAACAAACGAACAATCCAGCAATAAGAAAAGTTCAAACTTTAATAAATAAAACTTAGAGAGACACATGACAATAGTATGCCCTGCCCACCGATCGTTTCATCTATGTTACTTTCATCAAGGGCAACTATAGATCATGTTTTTTAATTATGGGCTATGCACACTGGGATTTGGGATACGCCAACCGAGAACCTAGTGACATCACTGAGGCACGAAGTCACAGATCGCCTTCATGTCTCCGTGATGTCACTAGATCCTAGTGATTGGCTGCCTCCACTATGTGTAGTTGACAGGTAGAGCCCCCCCCCCCCCCCCTCACTCTGCTTAACCCTGAGGGTCTGCGCGTTTTTCCCAAGGCTCTGCGGCTAGTCTTACAGCCCCGTCTAATAACCGGGGCTAAGTGACGTTTTGGAGGGGGTGTGAGTGTGAGGACCAAAGAGAAGCCACCATCATGGACTCCGTGGCTTCTCATTGGTCCTCCCAACACTCTTCTGCAGCCATGTTAAACTGATGAATAAAAATCTGGCATTAGTGCAGCTTTAAAATCGGTGCGCACAGTTTAAAATAATTGTCAAAAAAAAATCATAAGCACCTCGGCATCCCGTTATAAGAATAAATTAATCATTCTCTCGGCAGCTACTTGCCAAATGGCAGCAGACTGGCGTTTGCAATCCCCTCCCTCCATGCAGTCCATAATTAATAGAGTCTGGCAGACTCAACGGATGGAATATATGACCAGTATTATTCGGAACTCATCGAGAGCCTTCACCTAGGTCTGGGAGCCGTGGTTATCCTTTTTTCAGGCGTGTCCACCCTTTACAAAAGTTAGCTCTAATACTCCATCTCTTTCTAGGACTTCTCTCTCCTTTTACAGTGTATCTAGTCACTTCTTATCTTCCTTCCCCTTCTTCTTCTCTCGCTCTTTTTTTTTTCCCTGTACTCTTCTTCTCTCCTTTAGAAGAAGACTCCGGGTCACTCATCTTCCCAATATCTAAATGTTTGGTTGACTTGATGATTCACATGTTTTGCTCTGGTTGTAAACTTTATGTTATGTGACTCTTGATTGCTCTTGTTAAGTGTATTCACTCTGTCAATCGTTGTCTTTTGTTAATGTGACTTTGCAATAATAAAACGTTTAAAAAACAAAAAAACAAAATTATAAGCGAAAGATATGTTTGAGCCATTAGATACATGTACAAGGAGTCAAAAAAATAAAGTAGAGGAAACAAAAAGAAAGTAATTGAATTCAGAACGGAAAAAAAAGAGCACTACTAAAAACTGCGCCAAAGAGACTATACGGAGAAGGGTGGGGGCTTGTTTAGCAAGGAGAAGATTTGCATTATGTTGCATTGCTGTGTTGGGGTTGGGACATTTATTTCTAAACAACAAAGAGAAATAGACAACGAGACAAAGACAGAGCGTGAAAGAGATGCAGACAGCCTGGGACGTACGTTACACTCTGCTGACAGGGAACAAATCGCTATAAATATACATTCAGAGTTCATAAAAAGATATAATGTCATTACTAGGGTGGGAGGTCAGGACTTCAAAGCAAGGCAAGTAAGACAGCTTAAAGAATTATTCAGGAGACGCCAAGCAATGGAACCCCAGGGACACTGTGCAAGGGCTGAGGTAGGAGATACGGGAAGAGCTACTAGTGAACTATACCCCAATAATACAGGCTTCTGTCCCCTTACCCACACTCCCAATATGTGCACTGGGCGAGGCACTAGCAAGAAAATAGATTTGTATGGACAAAAACACTGCTATTCTAGTTGTGCGTAAAATACAGAAGTCTCGGATACACACATTTGCAAATAGTGATATATATATATATATATATATATATATATATATATATATCTCTGACAGGGCATGCAGGTCCTTCTATTGCCACTTTGGAAGCTCCTAGGATACCTCTGCTTAATTTACTCTCAATTTAAGAAACACATCATCATCATCATCATCGTTTATTTATATAGCGCCAACATATTCCGTAGTGCTTTACACAGTAAACTAATAAACAAACTGGGTAAAACAGACAAAGAGGTGAGAAGACCCTGCCCGCAAGCTTGCAATCTATGGGACAATGGGAGTTTGATACATGAGGTTAAGTCTACATTTTGCATTTCGGTCCAGCCAGACTACAAAGGTAAAAGTGACTCATAAACTAAATGATAACGTCACACAACAATGTTGGTCAGGGGGTAGTTGTCTTGTGTGAAATTGTGTAACGGATGGTAATAGGGTAATGTAGTGAGGTTAAGAGGGTGGTTGAGGAATATTATAAGCTTGTCTGAAGAGGTGGGTTTTCAGAGAATGCTTGAAAGTTTGTAGACCAGAGGAGAATCTTACTGTGCGAGGGGGAGAATGCCATAGAGTGGGTGCAGCCCGAAAAAAGTCCTGTAACCGGGAATGGGAGGATGTAATGAGTGTGGTTGAGAGACGCAGATCTTGTGTAGAATGAAGTTGCCGAGTTGGGAGATATTTTGAGACAAGAGAGGAGATGTATGTTGGTGCAGTTTTGTAGCCTTGTAGGTTAGTAAAAGTATTTTATATTGGATTCGGTAGAGACATACAGAGTGATTCAGCAGAGGAATAATGATTTGCAAGGAAAATCTATCTAGCCACTGCGTGCAAAATAGATTGTAGGGGTTTGAGTCTTTTTTGGGGAAGACCAGTAAGGAGGGAATTGCAATAGTCAATGCGGGAGATGATAAGTGCATGAATTAAGGTTTTTGCAGTGTCTTTTGTAAGATAAGTGAGTATTCTGCAAATGTTTTTTAGATGTATGTAACATGATATCATACTTCCTCACTTTGAAAAATAATTTCAGGGAGATTGTGCAAGTACCATCTATGTGCTGGGCGTAGGGCAGCGCACCAATGGGCTTGTCCAGCGCCACCCAATGGGCGTGTCTGGCTCAGCCTGTGATAATCCAGACTCTGCGTGTGCCCAACGCTTGTATCATCACGTGAGTGACATCATATCACATCATCACATGCGCCAGACGGCAGTTTGGGTGGTACAGCAGGGTTAGCCTACCTTCCGGGCACTCCAGGAGGTCTCCTAATATTCCGGGAGTCTCCCTGTACATTCCGGGCGAGTAGTAAACTATGCCACCTGTGTTTATCAGGCACCATGAAGATGGTAGTATGTTGTGCCACAATTTTTACAAACTTGCCGAAAAAATGTAAAATTTGTGAGCCTCACTTGAATATTTTAAGCCAGCAGGATCTTTTCAGAAGCCAGCGAGACTGTGCATCCATTGACATCAGCAGAAATGACTGTTGAAGGTTTAGTGTCAGCAGTAATTTTTCAGGAGCATTCTCCACCTGGCTCCTGCAAACAGTCCGGATAAAGTGTCATAATTATTCCAACAACATGGACAGCGTCCTAGACAGATTTCTAATTTCCTCTGTATCCCTGGTCCTAAACTTGATTATCCATATAGTTGCACAGTACAATTACAGTATATAGACAAGCCAGGTTTATTTTGCATACTACTGTCATGAATACTGATGCACGCTATGCATATTTAAATGCTACATATTTTTTATACCAAAACATGCAGAATTACAGCAGAGATATGCTGACACAAGGGATACAAACAACGCAGTTATAATAGCTAGAGAGTATATATAAAACGCCTTCTACGTATATGGATATATATATTATAATATTTTTCGCTCCATAAGACGCACCTGACCATAAGACGCACCTAGTTTTTAGAGAAGGAAAACAGAAAAAAAAATATTCTGAACCAAATAGTGTAATAAAATATTTAATAAACTATAACAGAATAACATTTGAACCATGTAAAGTGAACAGCAGTCAACTGTGGCATTAAGAACCATATTTAATGCTCAAAGTGGGACATCATATGTATGGGGTAAATCAAGATTTAATGAGTGATAAAGTTTATTTTTTTTAATGAATTGTGCCCCCTGCAGCCAGCATTCATAGTACCTCAGACAGGCCCAGCCGTTGAATGGGGAGTAATGTGCAGGCGCACAGAGCCCTCTTAACAACATTATGGGCCCCCGGGCAAAGCAGTGCACCGGGGCCCCTATATATATATATATATATATATATATATATATGTAAAAAAAGGGATTATATATATGGGCCCTGCAGCCCAGGGAGCCCGTCAAAGGCAGCGCAGAAAAAAAAATCCTGAAAAAAAAAAGAAGAAAATACTTACCTTGCGGTCAGCTGGCGATCCGGCTCCCTCCCTGGTCTCCTTCTCCGTGCTGCCATGCAATGGATGTCGGGTGGGGGTGATGACGTCACGCCCGACGTGCACTGCGAGCGCCGCACGGAGGAGGAGACCAGGGAGGGAGTTGGATCGCCAGCTGACCGTAAGGTAAGTATTTTCTTCTTTTTTTTTTCAGGATTTTTTTTTGTGCGCTGCCTCTGACTGGCCCCCTGGGCTGCAGGGCTCCCGGGCACCTGCCCATTGTGCCCAATGGGAGAGACGGCCCTGCATGCGCACTGCTGTTCCCGTTGTCTAGTAGGAAATGTAGTAGGTAGTAGGAACTCTTCTCCAATCAGCGCGGCGATAACACAGCCAGCAACAGCACTCACTCCTCGCTTGCAGCCTTCCCTCCTGGACCCGCTCTGCAGTCCTTGCTTTCTGATCTGGCTGCAGGCTTCCCCACGGCATCATTAAGGTCCCCAACGTGCACTCTTTTTTGCAGCATTCGCTCCATAAGACGCACACACTTTTCCCCCCACTTTTTGGGGGGGAAAAAGTGCGTTTTATGGAGCGAAAAATACGGTATATATATATATATATATATATATAAAATATAATATATATATATATATTATATGAACACACACAAACCGATCTGGCTGGTGCTTGCAACAAATTGCAATGCAGCTATGTAAGACAGCACCTTATGTTCTCAGCTGCCAGTTACGTCTTCTCCAGCTCCTCACGCCTATGATCCAATCTGGCAGTAGTTGACAGGCATTCAGTGTAACGAATCAGCTCCGCCATCTTCCCAGCCAATGAGGTGCTGAATTTTTCACCCACCCAGTCAGCACTAAAGATGCCTTTACTGCTAACCAATCACCAGCGACTGAGTTTTTTTCCTACCCAATTAGAAACAGCTGCGTGGAGGCGGGTCAGTAATTGTATTGGACAAACACAATAATGCTCCTTTGTGTTACAACAGTTATTGGGAGGCTCAGGCGAAGATTTGGGAGATTATCCTAATTTCCCAGGAAGTCTTCTAATATTCCGGGAGAGTGGGCGACTATGCTGAATATGTGACCCAATATAAGGACTCCCATTGTTTAGAGTTAGGTCCACTCTATTAACAGGAGTGCCTTGATGTGACAATCACCAGTCGTAACCCAGTGGAATATTTGGCGAAATTAAAGAAAACCCCATTGCACACTTCCCAACATTTGGGCAGGCATCAGCACAAGGGGCTTGTCCATGTCACAATGTGGGTGTGGCCACATCCGTGGGGGTGCACCTAGCACTTTTGATACCTTAGGTTGCTCCATTCTCTCCTTTCCTCCCAACACCTTCATTGCTGCGCAGCGCGCACGGCACCAGTTCACCGCTGCTCGGCCATGCAAAGCAGCAGTGAAAGACAATACTTCCCAACTTTCTCGCTGATCGGGGAAAAAGCTACCACATATTGAGAGCCCTAAATCGGGACTGTCTAGCCTAAATCGGGATGGTTGTAAGGTATTCTATCGAAGGGCAAATCCAATAAATATGCCTCTAGCTCCACACAGATAATGAAATAAAACAAGTTAATAAAGTACATACTCACCAACATCTCCACAGTATATGGTGTGTAATACACTATCTGAACCTTGGAACAGTGACCACTGTAGCACGATGAGAACTAAACTATCAGTACAGTCCTGACGTCAAATGCCAGACGCTGATGGTCAACGCTTTGTGCATTTTTAGCATTTGAGGTCAGTACTATTGATTGATGACTACACTGAGGTCTGTAGATGTTGTGTTCACGTTGGGCTCTACAACCACCCATAAGTACTCTAATACCATCTATTATGCCTTCATCTATTATAACCTTGATCTAATTGCATTTGACTTTTAGCTGATTGACTAATTATCTGAGTGCAGTGTTTATGGTGTGCCACCTGTGTGGATACAAAGACCTTCATCAA
Source organism: Mixophyes fleayi (assembly GCF_038048845.1). Taxonomy (NCBI): domain Eukaryota; kingdom Metazoa; phylum Chordata; class Amphibia; order Anura; family Limnodynastidae; genus Mixophyes; species Mixophyes fleayi. Next base: position 118,235,711 of record NC_134410.1, on the reverse strand, counting down.
GATTGACACCATCATTTGTGTGGTATATAAATAGTACTACTACAGTCATGGCCAAAAGTTTTGAGAATGACACGAATATTATTTTTCACAAAGTCTGCTGCCTCAGTTTTTTATGATGGCAATTTGCATATACTTCAGAATGTCATGAAGAGTGATCAGATGAATTGCAATTAATTTCAAAGTCTCTCTTTGCCATGACAATGAACTTTATCCCAAAAACAACATTTATACTGCATTTCAGCCCTGCCACAAAAAGACCAGCTGACATCAGGTCAGTGATTCTCTCTTTAACACAGGTGAGATTGTTGATGAGGACAAGGCTGGAAACCACTCCGTCATGCTGATTCAGTTAGAATAACAGGCTGGAAGCTTCAAAAGGAGGGTGGTGCTTGAAATCATTATTCTTCCTCTGTTAACCATGGTTACCTGCAAGGAAACACGTGCAGTCATTATTGCTTTGCAGAAAAATGGCTTCACAGGCAAGGATATTGTTGCTAGTAAGATTGCACCTAAATCAATCATTTATCAAATCATCAAGAACTTCAAGGAGAGAGGTTCAATAGTTGTGAAGAAGGCTTCAGGGCACCCAAGAACATCCAGCAAGTGCCAGGACAGTCTTCTAAAGTTAATTCAACTGTGGAATCGGGGCACCACCAGTGCAGAGCCTGCAAAAGGTACAGGGATTGGACTGCTGAGGACTGGGGTAGTCATTTTCTCTGATGAAACCCCTTTCAGATTGTTTGGGGCATCTGGCAAAACGCTTGTCCTTAGAAGGAAAGGTGAGTGCTACCATCAGTCCTGTGTCATGCCAACAGTAAAGCATCCTGAAACCATTGATGTGTGAGGTTGTTTCTCATCCAAGGGAGTGGGCTCACTCACAATTTTGCCTTCAGAACACAGCCATGAATAAAGAATGGTACCAAAACATCCTCCAACAGCAACTTCTCCCAACCATTCAAGAACAGTTTGGTGATGAACAATGCCTTTTCCAGCATGATGCATCACCTTGCCATAAGGCAAAAGTGATAACTAGGTGGCTCGGGGATTAAAACATCAAAATTTTGGGTCCATGGCCAGGAAACTCCCCAGACCTTAATCCCAGTGCCGTAACTAGACATTTCAGTGCCCTGGGCGAGACAGGGCACCGGCGCCCCCCATCAAAGTGGGAGTGACATTTGCCAAGTGGGTGTGGCCAACCTAATGTGGGGGTGTGGCTAGCACTTTAAAGAATTCTGCTACACATATTTGCAAATGCATGATATATATATCTATCAGAGCCGGATTTACACCTCATGGGGCCCTAGGCAAGATATTGGTTTGCCCCCCCCCCCTTCACACACACAGTGGCCCCTCACACACACACACAGTGGCCCCTCACACACACATAATACACACACACACACACACAGTGGCCCCTCACACACACATAATACCAGGGGCGGATTGGGAACTTAAAGTGGCCCTGGAAAAATTCTGAAAGTGGCCTCATGTAGGCGGGACCAATAAATGGTAGGCGGGGCAAATTGTAGGCGGAGTTAGCACTCCATTAGCTCGAGCCACATTGGTTTTTATACAAGGCAAATGCAATACGCTATGGTAAGCAGAGTCCGTCTATCACAGTTGACGAAGCTAACACACAAGTAGGCAAAGCATTGCACATGTAGGTGGAGCAGTCACAAGTAGACAGTCAACACACCAGTGGATGGTGTATACACATTAGTTATGTAAGTGGAGCAGCTTAATCCAGCAGCAGGGAGTTCACAGGGTTAGCATTAATGTAATAATAGTTGGGTCACCCACCGGATCAAAAAGTCTCAGTAACAATATCAAATTAAAAAAATAAAAAGTAAATCACACTGCTTCTGCATACCTGTATGCAAAACTGTAGCATGTCGAAACCATGCTGGTGTGTGCCTTAACCCCGAAGAAGAGGTTCCAACCTCCCAATGTCCTCTATTCCTCCCAATCCCCTCTTCTTGGAGTTAGGGATTTCAAAGATAAAAACCACATACTTTTAAATAAAACTGTGATTACTTATACACACAAGCATGAACAATTAAAACATTTTTCTTTTTCAGATTAAATTAAAATACTCCCATGGATGCATCATACATATTGAATTGCAAGGTTTATACTGTTCTGCATGATAATTTAGCCAGTATTAGTGATACAAATACAATATAAACAGCCTCCTAGTGACCGCCATACAAAATAAACATCATCCTAGGGATCGCCATACAATACAAAGAGCATCCTAGTGACCGCCATACAATACATAAGTGAATTCTAGTGACCATCATACAATGCAAAGAGTATACTAGCAAACGTCATGCAATAGAGAGAGCATTCTTGTGTCAGCCATACAATGCAGAGGGCATTCTTGTGTCTGCAATACAGAGAGCATCTTAATGACACTATATAAAGTGCCCTGTGTGTCTGCCCCTGTATGAGTGCCGCCCTGTGTGTCTGCCCCTGGTATGAGTGCCGCCCTGTGTGTCTGCCCCTGGTATGAGTGCCGCCCTGTGTGTCTGCCCCTGTATGAGTGCCGCCCTGTGTGTCTGCCCCTGGTATGAGTGCCGCCCTGTGTGTCTGCCCCTGTATGAGTGCGCCCTGTGTGTCTGCCCCTGTATGAGTGCGCCCTGTGTGTCTGCCCCTGTATGAGTGCGCCCTGTGTGTCTGCCCCTGTATGAGTGCGCCCTGTGTGTCTGCCCCTGTATGAGTGCGCCCTGTGTGTCTGCCCCTGTATGAGTGCGCCCTGTGTGTCTGCCCCTGTATGAGTGCGCCCTGTGTGTCTGCCCCTGTATGAGTGCGCCCTGTGTGTCTGCCCCTGTATGAGTGCGCCCTGTGTGTCTGCCCCTGTATGAGTGCCGCCCTGTGTGTCTGCCCCTGTATGAGTGCGCCCTGTGTGTCTGCCCCTGTATGAGTGCCGCCCTGTGTGTCTGCCCCTGTATGAGTGCGCCCTGTGTGTCTGCCCCTGTATGAGTGCCGCCCTGTGTGTCTGCCCCTGTATGAGTGCCGCCCTGTGTGTCTGCCCCTGTATGAGTGCGCCCTGTGTGTCTGTCCCTGTATGAGTGCCGCCCTGTGTGTCTGCCCCTGTATGAGTGCCGCCCTGTGTGTCTGCCCCTGTATGAGTGCGCCCTGTGTGTCTGCCCCTGTATGAGTGCCGCCCTGTGTGTCTGCCCCTGTATGAGTGCCGCCCTGTGTGTCTGCCCCTGTATGAGTGCGCCCTGTGTGTCTGCCCCTGTATGAGTGCCGCCCTGTGTGTCTGCCCCTGTATGAGTGCCGCCCTGTGTGTCTGCCCCTGTATGAGTGCGCCCTGTGTGTCTGCCCCTGTATGAGTGCCGCCCTGTGTGTCTGCCCCTGTATGAGTGCCGCCCTGTGTGTCTGCCCCTGTATGAGTGCGCCCTGTGTGTCTGCCCCTGTATGAGTGCCGCCCTGTGTGTCTGCCCCTGTATGAGTGCCGCCCTGTGTGTCTGCCCCTGTATGAGTGCGCCCTGTGTGTCTGTCCCTGTATGAGTGCCGCCCTGTGTGTCTGCCCCTGTATGAGTGCCGCCCTGTGTGTCTGCCCCTGTATGAGTGCGCCCTGTGTGTCTGCCCCTGTATGAGTGCCGCCCTGTGTGTCTGCCCCTGTATGAGTGCCGCCCTGTGTGTCTGCCCCTGTATGAGTGCGCCCTGTGTGTCTGCCCCTGTATGAGTGCCGCCCTGTGTGTCTGCCCCTGTATGAGTGCCGCCCTGTGTGTCTGCCCCTGTATGAGTGCGCCCTGTGTGTCTGCCCCTGTATGAGTGCCGCCCTGTGTGTCTGCCCCTGTATGAGTGCCGCCCTGTGTGTCTGCCCCTGTATGAGTGCGCCCTGTGTGTCTGCCCCTGTATGAGTGCCGCCCTGTGTGTCTGCCCCTGTATGAGTGCCGCCCTGTGTGTCTGCCCCTGTATGAGTGCCGCCCTGTGTGTCTGCCCCTGTATGAGTGCGCCCTGTGTGTCTGCCCCTGTATGAGTGCCGCCCTGTGTGTCTGCCCCTGTATGAGTGCGCCCTGTGTGTTTACTCATCAACTATATGTTGAAGTACAGGACTAACAATTATTTTATTGAGGTAGAGAGAGCATAAAAGTCTGTATCTGCAACAGTTTGTGTAGTGACAATATTGGGGGGGTTTTTTTCTTCACTTATCAAGTGATTACTTAAGCTGACACTGAATATTCAGAGAGGAAGTAGAGGTTTGTATATAATCTGCATTTATAGTGTACATATGGTGCTAGTGAATATGTGATTCTGTGAGTGTTAAAATACCTGCTATTTACTGCACAACTTCTTCATGTGAGTCAGTCAGGAAGTCAGAGGAGCTGTCCTCCACTCATCCCACCCCCCTGCGCTGTCACATTGGATCTGCAGCTGCGGTGATGTCATCACAGATGGACGCATAGCTCTCTCCCAGTCAGCAATAGGATTTGATCCTTCCATCACCACCTACCCCCCCCCCCCCCCCCCCCCGCTCAAGTGCCAACCTCCCTCCCTTCTTACTCTACACCCCTCCCCCCCCCCGCACGAGTCGCGGGGGGGTGCCGCGAGTCGGGGGAGGGGCCAAAAAAAATATTATTTTTTTTTCCCTTTTAATGTGCCACAAAGGGGAGAGTAGCGGGCGGCTGCTGCGCCCTCTCGGGCTTGCGCCCTGGGCGACGGCACCGCCCGCACCACCCTAGTTACGGCTCTGCTTAATCCCATTGAGAACTTGTGGTCAATCCTCTGGAGGTGGGTGGACAAACAAAAACCCATAAATTCTGACAAACTCCAAGCATTGATTTAGGCAAGAATGGGCGGCCATCAGTCAGTATGTGGCCCAGAACTTTATTGACAGCATGCCGGGGCAAATTACAGAGGTCTTCAAAAAGAAGAGTTAACACTGCAGATATTGACTCTTTGCATAAACTTAATGTAATTGTCAAAGCCTTCGACACTTATGAAATGCTTGTAATTTTACTTCAGTATACCATAGCAACATCTGACTAAAAGGTCTAAAAACACTGAAGCAGCAAACCTTGTGAAAACCAATATTTGTGTCATTCTCAAACGTTTTGGCCATGACTGTACACACTGCGGGATCCTTTCAAAGGAGTACTGCAATGTAGAGGTCATAATATAAACCTCACCCTATAAGTAGCCCATGCACTCCTACACTCAGCCAAAACAGAGCCCCCTTTCTGACTATAGGAATGCACACTGGAGGGCAGGGGGCAGGTGTGTAATTATGATGATGGAGCAAGGGAGGGGGGGAAAGGGGAATAAAAAAATATTTTTGGTGGGATTACTGGTACTTTATACATATATATCACACATTAAAGTATTTCCTTTCATGATAGGCTGTCAATACTTTTTCCTGTTGCTCTGATGTTGAAAGATGGACCCCACAAAAGAAGAGGCGTTCATGTAAAAAGACAAAGCTCTGAAGGATAAATGACGGGGAATAATATAATATCAGATAAAAATAAACCAAAGTCAACGTATACTGCATTCCTTCAGCCCTATGCGGCTCCCCCACTATATGGATGTAAGCAGAGCAGACTTTTTTTCATTCTGGGCTTTTACCGCCAGCAAAGCTTAAAGGTCTCAGATCTTTCCACGAGAGCTCCTCTCATTATTCATACAATTAGCATGTTCCGTGCGTGCAGAGACTCTTTTGTCGGCAGCAAGAGACCATAGAGAAACAATGAGCGTAGAGAAGTTTAACCCCTGGACTCCTGTCAGATGCTAATGAGTGTGAGACGTGCGGCTCGGAGCTTGGGCAGCACAATCTTTGTTGAAATTGCAAACATGGATCACAGGTGTCCTGGTTTTAAGAGCAGATTCACATCCAAGGTTTCTCATCTGGAGCCTGTGGTCATTTTGCAATATATGATACAATCAGGACAACTATAGGAGTTATAGATGAAGTGTTTGGGAAAAATGCCAGTTGCAGGGGTCCTGCACAAAATCTAATTTCTCTCCAATACTAAGCATGTACTGAGTATGTAAGGTAGTGCAGTGCAGTACTGAGAGGCACAGGACGAAAAATTATATCCCAGTTAAGTCATATTTGCCTACTCACCAATTTTGGGGAGTTCTCACAGACTGCTGGGAGAATTGCCCATCCTCCCTGATCCAACCTGTCCTTCTTCTAAAGAAGGCCGGATGGGACTATTATAACACGATATGTGTCAACAGCCTCGCCGTTCGGGTCCTGACGACGTGATTCGCATCACCAAGGCCCCGCTGCGCTATTCCTCTATCGCATCATTGTGCAGTGGGGCAGGAGAGTGGTGATGCAAATTGCGTCATCGAGCCCCTCCCACTTGCCCATTGGACTTCCCCTCTGGGATCTCCGGGAGGGGTGGTCCCAAAAGTAGGATAACAGGGGCAAATGCAGGATTTGTAGAGGGGGGGGGTTTCCATACCACGCCACCAGTGGGCGTGACACGCATGCATGGGGGCGTGGCTATAACGTTAGACAGTGCTTGGCTGCTCTCCAACTCTTCCTATCCCCATAATATACATGGGCAATGCTGTGTGCACTACTGTTAGGTGCACGCAGCTCTCAATTTTCAAGCAGAGCCATGTGAAGCGGGGGCAGGGTCCAGCCACATCAATAATACAGTGCCCCAGACTTGGAGGGGGTTTCCAGGCACTAGGAAACCCTCCCCCCTCGGTTTGCCTATGGATAATATGAGTTCAGTATACAATGACACGAACACCACAGGACCTCAAATCATACTTGCCAACTCTCCTGGAATGTCCGGGAGACTCCCGAATTCCGGGTAGGACTACCAGGAGAGCTGGCAATTCTTTAGCAACTTCCTAGTGAAGTTGGTAGATTTTGAGCCTCCATGATGCGATTCTTTGCTAATTTTGCCCCCCCCATGGTAAAATGACGCGTTTTCATCATTACGTCACGGGGGTGGGGTGAAAATGATGCGATTCACAGAGCCCAGCCCCCTCGCACCCACCCACCCCCTCTCTGAGACTCCCGGAGGCCAACCTGGAAAGGTTGGCGACTATGCATCAAATAATATCATTATTGTTTATATATCGCCACCATATTACACAGCTCTGTACAAAGAATATGTAATCATTCACTGTCTCCCACAGGCCCTGTGAAATAAATTGGAACTTACAGTCTAAAATCTCTACTAAACAGTCACACAAACTAGGGTCCATTTTGTCAGCAGCCAATTAATCTACCAGTATGTTTATGGAATGTGGGAGGAAACTCACAGAAACAGAGAAAGAATGTCAAATAGCATCACAGTGAGGGGCATAGGGCAACAAATATTATCACAGTGCAGTTTAGAAGTGTCACAGACCACACATTCCCGTGTTAATTTCAGTGGGCCCCTTTCAGGAGCTGTTTTCTAGTTGTGTATTACTGCAAAATGTTAAGTATAGAACTTCATGTTTCAATAATGTGACAGGGGAAGTGAGGTCGCATTTTTAGCAGTGTTCCTTGCCTCACAGAAGGACCCACAGCCATTTTAACTTGGCAAAAACACCTGATTTTTGCAACAGCGCTGAGCTGGGTAATCAGGTCCTATACTTGCATTGTGTCACCATGGCCCCGCCCCCTGCTATGAAATGCAAAAATGAATGTAATTGCATAGCAGGGGGTGGGGCTTAACGGCGTAATAGCGTCATTAAGCCCTGCCTCCTCAAGGGTCCGGGAGGACTCCCCAAAATTCGGGAGACTCACAGAAATTCCAGGAGAGTAATTTAGCATGACTCTGCCTAATGTACCAAACGAACTTCAAACACACAAAAAGTGCAAAATGTTATAAAGGGAGTCCTGAGCTAAACTGTGCAGTATTTTAGAATGAAAAGAAGTGGTTCTAAAGTGGTTGCGAATTGATGTGACAGCTACACTTTTGCACTCTTCAGATTTTCCCCAACATCCCACAAATTTTACTTTTCATAGGTGTGTGCTAAAATTCTGCGCCACTTTACCTGAATCCCGTCATATGCGCCACAGCCAGTACCTGCAGTCCATTGATGCACATCCTGGTCCTCTGCTTCCATGTTGCCCACCACTTCATTAGGTCAATAGAGTTTCCAATAAAAAAAAGGTACTGTAACTGCAGCCATGAGTACATCAGCTCATTATATATATATATATATATATATATATATATATATATATATATATATATATATATATATAATTATCAGCATCCTTGTGTCCCATTATACTGTAAACACCACCCAGACAGCCATGCCCTTTAATGATAGAAGTTATAAACAGCTTACCAGCATCAATTCTATTGTTAAATAAAATATTGTTATAAACATTGTTTGCAAAAGAGTACTGAACATGCCTGCACTCCTTTAATTTTGTTGAATAAGATGGACATTGTATTAGGTCAGTGTTGGCTAACCTGTGACACTCCAGGTGTTGTGAAACTACAAGTCCCAGCATATCCTTCCAGCAATAAGCTGTTGTATATTGGCAAAGCATGCTGGGACTTGTAGTTTCACAACACCTGAAGTGTCACAGGTTAGCCAACACTGTATTAGGTCAATGACATTGCATCATTTAATGCTTGCCAACATGTGAAAACTTTCCTCAGAGGCACTTTGCTGTTGGGAAGTTGTATCTGTACATTTAATATAATACTACACTGACTTTTAAATGCATTTTAATTCATAAGCATAGAGGACACAAACAGTTGCTGAGAACTGCACCCATGAATCAAGAGAAGTAGTACTGTGCAACTTATACATACTAACTGAGCATACTATGAACACGTGACAAACCTAAGCTAAACCAATTGCAGCTCTGAACTAGCCACGCCCACAAGATAGTGTCATCGCGTTGTGCTCCGCCTACTTTGATCACCTGTCTGTCTCATCATTGGGAGGCTTAGATGTCAGTCAAATTCATGGCTGGGTCTGACTTGATGCCCCAGACAAAAATGGCCACCAGGTATTTGAATTTATTGCACACTAAATATATTTAGTATTTATTGCACACTATATATATATTGCCACAAATAATGGCTGTTGCACTAGGGAAGTTAGTTCTCCTGTGTACAATGTGTTTGATATTTGTTATTAGTAATAAGGTTAATATATATTACTCACTGATTTGGGCTTTCCTATTGCAGTCAACCTAGTAGACTGTAACAAACCACATAATCTCTGCATGTATAACAATATGTAGTATGATTTTTTTTAAGCTGCTATATGCTTAAATAATGTGCCTTTTTCTGCATATCTGTGTGATGCCAGGTAATTTAATATAATTACGTTTTGAATAATACACTATTAAATGAAATTATTATTTTAACCCAGTGTGGGGTCAGATTTGCGTTACCTAACCTAATGAGTATTTGGTGCTTGTTAATTATACGGTCAGTGCTGGGCCACTTTCTATTTGAACAGCTGTTGATTTGAAAAGCTGGCGTTACAGTTGCGCCCTGTATAATTAGCAAGTACTGAATATTTTTAGTTTGTAAGTGGAAAGGGGAGAGAAACTCCATTGCATCAGTGTGTCACAAGGCAGGTGTTGGTCTCTAATATGGTTAAATTATTTTGGGCCACAGTGTGCTTACATGGATAGTGATGCCCTGTAGAGAATACGGCCTGGCCAGAAGTTGTTCTGGCCATGTAAACTGGCACTGAAGTTAGCACACTGGTCACTTTTACTTATTTGAATAGATAACTACTATTTTTAAAGGATTGAATGAGTTGTAGCCACTGATCTTAATTTAAATTAAATAAAAAGATTCACAGCGAATATAGAATTTGTTTCTCCCTTATTTATCCTTGAAATGTATGGGAAGTTGCCACATAGCTATAACTGGTCATATAAAAATGCAAACCAAAATGCATGAGCACACTTTAAGAATATACTGAGCACAAACCAAAATTGTTCCCACTAGTCTAGAGCTACTACTGCAGGTGGATCTGTATGTGTTTGGCTGGCCTGGCTGGAGTTCAAGTGTTTTGACAACTCTCCTCATGTAGATGCTACATGATGAAGCTTCTTAGGATCTGAGGTTGTATTGGACTTGGGGGGGGGTCTATAGGACGAAGTCTGTTTTACACCAACCCTGCACAGGTGGAGAAATCAGGTTATTTTACTGGGAGAAAAGGGCTGTGCTCTTGCACATATAACTAGTGAGGCCTCCCTTAATGCCCCACCCCACCTTTAAATAATCCCATTTTGCTAAAAGTAATCAAATTTTTTATATTCTATGTGGGTGCAAGACTAGACACTTGTCCCCTTAATTCATACTTTTTGCAAGGTGGTCTTGACAAAATTTGGCCTGTCCTTGGGGAACATAATTGCTTGCCAGCTATATTCTAAATGACACTTGGGAGGCATATACAGTATATAGTTTTGTTTTGGAGAGTTAGCGTCTGTGCAGTGTATTAGTATGTAGAAAATATGTTATTATGACCCTTGGGTCTGCTTGTGTAAGGTGCACTGTGGTGATGTCACAAAACCAAGAGAAAATATTGGATTCTAAAATGTTCTAGGCCAGGAATTCATCCTTCAGTTCTCCACAGTTAGGGATTTAGTAGTACTGTGCAAACAATACTAAAGATACATCCACAAAGGGAAGCTATGAATTTTGCATGACATGGTTTTGTCAGTCTGTATGTATGCTCAAATAGCTGTAAAAAAAAATAATGTACCGGCTCACTTGTTTTCAAACTAATATCTTCAGGCTCACCGACTGAGCTTATTCTGTTGCTCTCCTCACAGGGGACACAAATACAGGCATAGGGAGGATGCATAGTGCACACGATGGGCATCCCAGAGTAAAAACACCCAATGATGTATTGTACATGGTGAAGGAGTTTGGTACTGTCACTTTCACTCCCCTGTATCAAAGATGGAAACAAATTTATAACCAAGGAATAATTCAGTAATCTCTCATTGTCATATGGTCATTGGGGGGCTGTACCATTAGCATTAGTGGGATTTAATTTACACAGAGGAAAGAGCATGTCAGCTGTCTCTAAGCATTATTGTTTTTCTCAATAATACAGCAAAACTGCATATCCCAATGTAGAGACTATGTGCATATAATGCGGGTTATTCCTGTGCAGGAGGTTGTGTGCATGTAATGTGGGTTATCCCCGTGCAGGAGGTTGTGTGCATGTAATGCGGGTTATCCCCGTGCAGGAGGTTGTGTGCATGTAATGTGGGTTATTCCTGTGCAGGAGGTTGTGTGCATGTAATGTGGGTTATCCCCGTGCAGGAGGTTGTGTGCATGTGATGCGGGTTATCCCCGTGCAGGAGGTTGTGTGCATGTGATGCGGGTTATCACCGTGCAGGAGTGATGTGCATATAATGCAGGTTATCACCGTGCAGGAGGTTGTGTGCATGTAATGTGGGTTATCCCCGTGCAGGAGGTTGTGTGCATGTGATGCGGGTTATTCCTGTGCAGGAGGTTGTGTGCATGTAATGTGGGTTATCCCCGTGCAGGAGGTTGTGTGCATGTGATGCGGGTTATCCCCGTGCAGGAGGTTGTGTGCATGTGATGCGGGTTATTCCTGTGCAGGAGGTTGTGTGCATGTAATGTGGGTTATCCCCGTGCAGGAGGTTGTGTGCATGTGATGTGGGTTATCCCCGTGCAGGAGGTTGTGTGCATGTGATGCGGGTTATCCCCGTGCAGGAGGTTGTGTGCATGTGATGCGGGTTATCACCGTGCAGGAGTGATGTGCATGTAATGCGGGTTATCACCGTGCAGGAGTGATGTGCATGTGATGCGGGTTATCCCCGTGCAGGAGTGATGTGCATGTGATGCGGGTTATCCCCGTGCAGGAGGTTGTGTGCATGTGATGCGGGTTATCCCCGTGCAGGAGGTTGTGTGCATGTGATGCGGGTTATCCCCGTGCAGGAGGTTGTGTGCATGTAATGTGGGTTATCCCCGTGCAGGAGGTTGTGTGCATGTGATGCGGGTTATCCCCGTGCAGGAGTGATGTGCATGTGATGCGGGTTATCCCCGTGCAGGAGTGATGTGCATGTGATGTGGGTTATCCCCGTGCAGGAGGTTGTGTGCATGTGATGCGGGTTATCCCCGTGCAGGAGTGATGTGCATGTGATGTGGGTTATCCCCGTGCAGGAGGTTGTGTGCATGTGATGCGGGTTATCCCCGTGCAGGAGGTTGTGTGCATGTAATGCCGGTTATCACCGTGCAGGAGGTTGTGTGCATGTAATGCGGGTTATCCCCGTGCAGGAGGTTGTGTGCATGTGATGCGGGTTATCACCGTGCAGGAGGTTGTGTGCATGTGATGCGGGTTATCTCTCTGCAGGAGGTTGTGTGCATGTGATGCGGGTTATCTCTCTGCAGGAGGTTGTGTGCATGTAATGTGGGTTATTCCTGTGCAGGAGGTTGTGTGCATGTGATGTGGGTTATCCCCGTGCAGGAGGTTGTGTGCATGTGATGCGGGTTATCCCCGTGCAGGAGGTTGTGTGCATGTAATGCCGGTTATCACCGTGCAGGAGGTTGTGTGCATGTAATGCGGGTTATCCCCGTGCAGGAGGTTGTGTGCATGTGATGCGGGTTATCACCGTGCAGGAGGTTGTGTGCATGTAATGTGGGTTATCTCTCTGCAGGAGGTTGTGTGCATGTGATGCGGGTTATCCCCGTGCAGGAGGTTGTGTGCATGTGATGCGGGTTATCCCCGTGCAGGAGGTTGTGTGCATGTGATGCGGGTTATCCCCGTGCAGGAGGTTGTGTGCATGTAATGTGGGTTATTCCTGTGCAGGAGGTTGTGTGCATGTGATGCGGGTTATCACCGTGCAGGAGGTTGTGTGCATGTGATGTGGGTTATCCCCGTGCAGGAGGTTGTGTGCATGTGATGCGGGTTATCCCCGTGCAGGAGTGATGTGCATGTGATGCGGGTTATCCCCGTGCAGGAGTGATGTGCATGTGATGCGGGTTATCCCCGTGCAGGAGTGATGTGCATGTGATGCGGGTTATCCCCGTGCAGGAGGTTGTGTGCATGTAATGTGGGTTATCCCCGTGCAGGAGGTTGTGTGCATGTGATGCGGGTTATCCCCGTGCAGGAGTGATGTGCATGTGATGCGGGTTATCCCCGTGCAGGAGGTTGTGTGCATGTGATGCGGGTTATCCCCGTGCAGGAGGTTGTGTGCATGTGATGCCGGTTATCACCGTGCAGGAGGTTGTGTGCATGTAATGCGGGTTATCCCCGTGCAGGAGGTTGTGTGCATGTGATGCGGGTTATCACCGTGCAGGAGGTTGTGTGCATGTGATGCGGGTTATCACCGTGCAGGAGGTTGTGTGCATGTGATGCCGGTTATCACCGTGCAGGAGGTTGTGTGCATGTGATGCGGGTTATCACCGTGCAGGAGGTTGTGTGCATGTGATGCGGGTTATCACCGTGCAGGAGGTTGTGTGCATGTGATGCGGGTTATCCCCGTGCAGGAGGTTGTGTGCATGTGATGCGGGTTATCACCGTGCAGGAGGTTGTGTGCATGTGATGCGGGTTATCCCCGTGCAGGAGGTTGTGTGCATGTGATGCGGGTTATCACCGTGCAGGAGGTTGTGTGCATGTGATGCGGGTTATCCCCGTGCAGGAGGTTGTGTGCATGTGATGCGGGTTATCACCGTGCAGGAGGTTGTGTGCATGTGATGCGGGTTATCACCGTGCAGGAGGTTGTGTGCATGTGATGTGGGTTATCCCCGTGCAGGAGTGATGTGCATGTGATGCCGGTTATCACCGTGCAGGAGGTTGTGTGCATGTGATGCGGGTTATCCCCGTGCAGGAGGTTGTGTGCATGTGATGCGGGTTATCCCCGTGCAGGAGGTTGTGTGCATGTGATGCGGGTTATCACCGTGCAGGAGGTTGTGTGCATGTGATGTGGGTTATCCCCGTGCAGGAGGTTGTGTGCATGTGATGCGGGTTATCACCGTGCAGGAGTGATGTGCATGTGATGCCGGTTATCACCGTGCAGGAGGTTGTGTGCATGTGATGCGGGTTATCCCCGTGCAGGAGGTTGTGTGCATGTGATGCGGGTTATCCCCGTGCAGGAGGTTGTGTGCATGTGATGCGGGTTATCCCCGTGCAGGAGGTTGTGTGCATGTGATGCGGGTTATCCCCGTGCAGGAGGTTGTGTGCATGTGATGCGGGTTATCCCCGTGCAGGAGGTTGTGTGCATGTGATGCCGGTTATCCCCGTGCAGGAGTGATGTGCATGTGATGCGGGTTATCACCGTGCAGGAGGTTGTGTGCATGTGATGCGGGTTATCCCCGTGCAGGAGGTTGTGTGCATGTGATGCGGGTTATCCCCGTGCAGGAGGTTGTGTACATGTAATGTGGGTTATCCCCGTGCAGGAGGTTGTGTACATGTGATGCGGGTTATCCCCGTGCAGGAGGTTGTGTGCATGTGATGCGGGTTATCCCCGTGCAGGAGGTTGTGTGCATGTGATGTGGGTTATCCCCGTGCAGGAGGTTGTGTGCATGTGATGCGGGTTATCACCGTGCAGGAGGTTGTGTGCATGTGATGCGGGTTATCACCGTGCAGGAGGTTGTGTGCATGTGATGCCGGTTATCACCGTGCAGGAGGTTGTGTGCATGTAATGCGGGTTATCCCCGTGCAGGAGGTTGTGTGCATGTGATGCGGGTTATCACCGTGCAGGAGGTTGTGTGCATGTGATGCGGGTTATCCCCGTGCAGGAGGTTGTGTGCATGTGATGCGGGTTATCCCCGTGCAGGAGGTTGTGTGCATGTGATGCGGGTTATCCCCGTGCAGGAGGTTGTGTGCATGTGATGCGGGTTATCCCCGTGCAGGAGGTTGTGTGCATGTGATGCGGGTTATCCCCGTGCAGGAGGTTGTGTGCATGTGATGTGGGTTATCCCCGTGCAGGAGGTTGTGTGCATGTGATGCGGGTTATCACCGTGCAGGAGGTTGTGTGCATGTGATGCGGGTTATCACCGTGCAGGAGGTTGTGTGCATGTGATGCCGGTTATCACCGTGCAGGAGGTTGTGTGCATGTGATGCGGGTTATCACCGTGCAGGAGGTTGTGTGCATGTGATGCCGGTTATCCCCGTGCAGGAGTGATGTGCATGTAATGCGGGTTATCCCTGTGCAGGAGTGATGTGCATGTAATGCTGGTTATTCCCGTGCACCAGGTTGTGCGCATGTGATGCGGGTTATCTCTATGCAGGAGTTTTATGTGCGTGTGATGCAGGATATATCAGTGCAGGGGTTTATGTGCGTGTGATGCAGGATATATCAGTGCAGGGGTTTATGTGCGTGTGATGCAGGATATATCAGTGCAGGGGTCAATGTGCGTGTGATGCAGGATATCTCGGTGTGGGGGTCAATGTGCATGTGATGCAGGATATAAGGTTGTTGGTAAGCTAGTTATGTCTGAGGTCTATAATGACATTCCCTTGGTTCTTGGAGGTGATTCCAGCGCTACGGGCAGCCATGCAGATTATATGAATCCTGCAGTCTAATTAGTGCTGTCTGTTTGACTTTCCTCTCGGATATATAAGCTAATTGGCTGGAAGCTCATGGATGTGGCAGTTCTCATGAGTCAGTACAGTTGACGATGCTGCTGTGTGCAGAGTCAGCAGCCACTTAGGATTGCCTTTACATCTTTGTAGAGACATGTCCGCTTTTTAACACTGTAGATTGCCCATTCATTAACTTAACCAGCTAGCTTTCAGCAGCTTCCTGGTCTTGAGACCAACCTGGTAATTTAATTAGATTGAATAATAGTGTAGCTAACTTGTGTCCTTCTGTCAGACTCGGTGATTGGCCTTCCTTCTATTTTGAATGGGGGCCGTTAGTTGGTCATGGAGGAACTTTGCGTTTGTTCCAAAACGGTTTGTTATTCACCATACAAGATTCAATTATTTTATTTTGTGCAAAGTGAGTTTTGTGAATTAGTCATTTTGTCTATATAATTACGCATAAAACTACACTTGATTAGTTCTTGTGCAGCAAAATAAATAATATAAAACCCATCCGTAAAATCAAGCTTTTGCTGTGATTTCTTTGCAGGAAAATAAATGTATTTTGTTGTAAATTAATTTTGTAACCCATTACAAAACGTGACACGTTATTTGTGTTTCGTACAAAACAATTTTGCATGCAACAAAATGTATTCTGTGCTACAAATTAGATCTTGTTTGGTAGAAAATGAGTGTCACAGCACGGTGGCTCAGTGGTTAGCACCTCTGCCTCACAGCACTGGGGTCATGAGTTCAATTCCCGACCATGCCATGACCTTATCTGTGTTTGTGTGGGTTTCCTCTTGGTGCTCCGGTTTCCTCCAATACTCCAAAAACATACTGGTAGGTTAATTGGCTGCTAACAAATTGACCCTAGTCTGTCTGTGTATGTGTGTGTGTGTATGTTAGGGAATTTAGACTATAAGCCCCAATGGGGCAGGGACTGATGTGAGTGAGTTCTCTGTACAGCGCTGCGGAATTAGTGGCGCTATATAAATAAATGATGATGATTATGATTAACAAAGTAAAGAAAAAAACACAATTTTGCTAGTTACAAAATGCTGTATTTACCGTAAAAACTATTTTCTGCATATTACATGTGATCTTGTGCTGAGTGCAAGTTTGAAAAGTAAAATGCTTTTACTACCCTGATGTGTTTTTATAGTATCATAAATTCATACAAACTGGCAGCTCTGCATTGGATAAACCATTCATTATTACTAGATACGTTCAGCAAAGGCAGAGTTGCAGTAGGCATCATCTTGCCACATTTTCTTCATGCATGTTCGCCATCGTACAAGAAAACAAACCTGACACATCTAAAATACTCATGCTGCATTGCATTGTTTGATATGCATGCCTACCACCCTTACTATTAAGACATACAGCAAACAACCTGCATGTAACCTACGCCCCCCCCCCCCCCACACACACACACACACACACATCTCCAACCTCATAGACACTCCCACTCCACTCTGCCAATGACCGTCTCCTAAGCTCCTCCCCACCTTCAGGATTTCTCCAGCGCTGCTCCCAAACTCTGGAACGCAATCCCACGGTAGACTATCCACCAGTCTTCAACCATGCCCTTAAAACCCATCTTTCCATTGACGCCTATTAGCCTTCCTCCTTACTCTCCTGCCTCCACCTTCCCTACTCAGTTTCACCCTCTCTGTGTCCACTCATCCCCCCTGGAACGTAAGCTCTTTAAGAGCAGGAGCCCCTCTTTTAGTGTTTTCCTCAATTGTGTAATTTTGAGGGCTGTATTTATATAATTTTCTACTTGTTGTTTTGTCATTTTGTTGTATGTGCTAGACCCCTATATACGGTGTTGTGGTGACTTATAAATAAAAGATAATAATTGGAATGATTGTAGACATGCAATATATGTGCACACAATAAGACTTTCCTCTGGTCTACAAACCTTCAAGTGTTCTCTGAAAACCCACCTCTTCAGGCAAGCTTATAATATTCCTCAACCACCATCTTAACCTCACACAAGACAACAAGCTTCTGACCCCCTGACCGACAATGCTGTGTGACTGATCATATAGCATACATCTCACTTCTTACCTTTGCAATCTGGCTGGACCGAAATGCAATATGTAGCACTTAACCTCATTTATGCAAACTCCCATTGTCCCATAGATTGTAAGCTTGCGGGCAGGGCCTTCTTACCTCTTTGTCTGTATTAAACCAGTATTGTTTATTACTGTGTTTGGCCCCAATTGTAAAGCGCCATGAAATTTGCTGGCGCTTTATAAATAAATGATGATGTATATCACATATGTCATGATCTCCAATTAAATCAATTCTTCATTATTGATTAGAAGTAAAACAATTGTCAATTCATTAAATTTTCAAAACAGCTACATTGTTACCTTGCAGTTAGTTAACATGCACGGCAAATGTTTGCATAGTAAAAACTGCAGACGGGCAGAGTACATGTGAATTTGCTGCAATACAGTAATTTGTGTTTCGAGAATCATGGCTGCATAGTAACAGCACAACCATACAGCTGGTATACTTTGTTTTTAATGGCTGACCTAATTGTAAACTGAATCTGCAGCTCCCATTTATGGAAATGAAATAAAGAAAATTGGCATAGAGAAAGTGTAATTATGGGATAATTATGTGATTGTGATTATGGAATACACTAATACCACCACTGCAGGAAGTAAACATGCAATAGGGAACAAGCGGATTATTTCATGTCATTCTCTAGAGACAGAATTCGCATATTGTCAGCAGCCTGTAGAAAACTGGACAAGGGACATCAGGCTTCTCTGCATAATCACCAGTTGAACTGCAATTTTGATTGGCGTCTTGGAGTGATTGCCATATCCTTCGCACACAACTCGTTTTCTAACTATTCTGTAAACTAAATCCCTAATAATTTAATAGATACAAGTGAGTATGAATAATAAACCAAGGAACAATATTGTTTTTGTAGGTCTCTAATTAGTGTTTCAATAGTGTTCTCTAGTTAGCAAGCAGGATTTATTTTTTTTAGGGGGAAAGGGGGGTTGGTTAAACTTTCAGATGCAACTGACTGTGCAGAGACAAAATATTCTGCTACAAAATACATATAGGTCGCAAAATAATGATTTCTATTTTGTGCATACTACTTTCTCATAGCTCTCTCTGGAAGAGGGGCGTGACTGGAGGGCAAGAGGGGGCGTGACGTGGCTAAACGCTTAATTTTGGCCACGCCCCCGCGACGTGAATGCAATTTTGACACGGGGGGGGGGTAACCCGCATCACAGTATGTTTTTGGAGTGTGGGAGGAAACCGGAGCACCTGAAGGAAACCCACGCAAACACGGGGAGAACATACAAGCTCCTCACAGATAAGGCCATGGTCGGGAATTGTACACATGACCCCAGTGCTGTAAGGCAGAAGTGCTAACCACTACGCAATGCGAAAAAGAAACTGACCTCCTAGATTCACATCATCATCATCATCAAGATTTATTTATATAGCGCCAGCAGATTCCGTAGCGCTTTACAATTGGGAACAAACAGTAATAATACAATACTGGGTAATACAGACAGACAGAGAGGTAAGAGGGCCCTGCTCGCAGGCTTACAATCTATGGGACAATGGTTTGATACACAAGGGTAAGTGCCACAACATATTGAATATTTGTCCAGCTAGAATGCAAAGGTTTCGAAGTATTTAGTGGGCTGTATGCTCATTCACACTACTATGTTGGTCAGAGGGCTGTTGTCTTGTGTTAGCTGTGTAGAGGGTGGTAATAGGGTAATCTAGGGAGATTAAGAGGGTGGTAGAGGAATATTATAAGCTTGTCTGAAGAGGTGGGTTTTCAGAGAACGCTTGAAGGTTTGAAGACTAGAGGAAAGTCTTATTGTGCGAGGGAGGGAATTTTATAAATTGGGTGCAGCCCGAAAAAGTCCTGTAACCGAGAATGGAAGGATGTGATGAGAGTGTAAGAGAGACGCAGATCTTGTGCAGAAGAGAGGCATTGAGTTGGGAGATATTTTGAGACAAATGAGGAGATGTATGTTCGTGCAATTTGTGTATCATCCGCACAGAAATGATACTGAAATCCAAAGTTGCTTATTAGTTTTTCAAGAGAAGTGGTGTAGATAGAGAATAGCAGAGGGCCTAGGACTGAGCCTTGTGGTACTCCAACTGATAAAGGAAGCAGAGTGGAGGTTGTTCCAGAGAAATTAACTTTGAAAGCTAGGTAGGATGAGAACCAGGATAGAACAGTGTCTTGAAGACCTAGGGATTGTAGCGTCTGTATGAGGAGAGAGTGGTCAACAGTGTCAAATGCAGCAGAGAGATCCAGGAGAACTAGAAGAGAGTAATCACCTTTAGTTTTAGCTGTGATCAAATCATTGACAACCTTGGTCAGCGCAGTCTCTGTTGAGTGCCGAGAGCAAAAGCCTGACTGAAGAGGATCCAATAGGTTGTTTGCAGAAAGGAAACGTGTGAGGCAAGTGTAGGCAATTCTAACATATTCTTTTTCCAACCCCTTATAACAAGTCTTATGAAGAAATGTTTCGTAATGTAAACCCAACTCAACAGCTTAAACAACAACGCTGCACTACTACACTACTACAATGGAAGCCCCATCATTCTACAAGATTGACCCTCAAATGGCTGAAGCCCACAAGAGGCTTACCAGAAGCCCACATTAGGCTAGCAAGCTCTTGACAATGTTCTCCGATAATGAGGATGGGCTCTGCAGTCCCTCTGGATCCAATTCTGGCATCAGCTCTTGGATCGAGAAAGAGCATCCCTGGCAAGGACCCAAATGTTATATTCAAGATTGCACAACGTGCCATAAAAAAACAGTGATTTAAGATATGAAAGACCGATAATACATGTTGCCAAGGTAAGATCATCAGTCCAAAAATAAATTCTGTAATTCCTTATGCATTCACCCAATATCAGTGTAACAAAATTGGTGGGCTTCTCCAATCCCTTCATGGCAAGAGATAAACTGCTGCAAAATTCCCTACACATAAGCACTAAGCTGCATGCAAACACCAGAAGACTCAACAGAGAACGTATCTTCTGCAAAGTAACCTTAACCACACGAAACCCTTCAATCAACCTGAGCAGCTTAGACAACTTGTCCTGGAGCAGTGTAAATTCATTGGGAACAGCATCTATCTTGATGCTTAAACTTGATAAAACCTTCACTGGATCCTTTTGTCTTTTCAGTGAAAATCCCACTCCAAACCTCTGCATGGAAAAAACGAATGGAATCAAGTGAAAACTGGCATTGACCACTGTCCCCAGGCTCAGCAAATAAGAAGTCATCCAAATGAAAATCAATTGAACGCAAACCTGTCTCATACCTCGCAAAGCATTTAAGGGAAGAAATAAAAACCGTGTTTAGACCAGCTTTTACACATTTTGGTTTGACTGCCCAATAATATGTAGATTCTGGGACAATATATATTTAATCTGATTTCATAAATTCTTAGTATTCATTTACCAAGGACCCTATGATTAATTTACTGTGAAAATCAACCAATTAGGACTCCAAATAGCTAGCGGCTGGAATAAAGCGTCACAACCATGCTAGTCTGCCGTTATTAATAGAAGTTGGCATGCGGCCTTCATTGAGTGCATAACAAGTCTCCTTCATGATATTTGACAAATTTCTCAAAGTCTACGACCCGTGGTACCTCAATTACAACAGTAACCTCCCAGGAATGTTATAACCTCCCCCTTATCAGATTCATAAATCTCCAGTTTTGCTTCCTTCCACTGTTACGCTTTAGTTTCCCGAGACCCACTTTTTATCACTAGTTGCAGAGATATCAGGACTACCGATTCCCCCTCCTCTTCTTATCCTCTCCACAAATCATTGTCTTTATCCAATGTTAGTGGTGCACTATCCCCCTTTTGGCTTTTCACCTAACTTACACGACCTAAAACAAAACAAACAAAACAGTAATTTTATTTTGCATAGTGTACTGTCGCGATCTACCTCTGGCTGCAGTACAGCATTTCTCCTGTGGTGCTCCTGTGCCTATACCAGATCCTGCCTGCAAGGGGTTAACATCTCTTCATTGGAATTGGATCCTAATCACCTGTGTTTGGCCTTTATAAGCCTCCAGGAAACTGGGCCAGTTCATCCTTTGTCTTTGCTGCTCATCTCTTTGAGAAACTCCTGTGATCTGGTCCTGTTTGTTCCCTGGTATCTGACTTCTGCTTGTTCCATCGTCCTGCACCGTTTCATGTGACCCAGACTCCGGCTCTGCTTGACCTTGCTCTTGTCTGCTCCCTGACATTGTTGTAGACATTCTGGCTTCTGACCCTGGCTTGCCTAAACATCCTCCTGTCTGATTCTCCTGTGGATCATTCTGTGTCCTCAGCTCCACTGCTAATCCTGGTAATTCTGGCATCCTGTGCCTGCAATCATCCTATTGTGCCTGGTCTCTAGCTCTTCTGCTGAACCTGGTAATCCTGGTGTCCTGTGCCTGCAGTCATCTTATTGTGCTTGGTGTTCTGCGTCTCCAACTTCAAGGCTAAACCTGGTATTACTGCTGTCCTGTGCATTCACTTCAACCGTTGTACTTGGGAACCTGCATCTCGAGCTTCTGAGCTAAACCTGGTATATCCTGATAACAGCATCTGTAGTTTACCCTTAGTATCTGGTATCCAGCGTCTCCAGCTTTCAAGCTAAACCTGGTAATACTGCTGCCCTGTGTCTGCACTCCACCCATTTTACCTGCTACTCCTATGGACTATTGTTTGTTGTTTTACCATTGACTGCATTTAGTTATACTTGTGTGATCTGTGTTTAAATAAAGACTTGTTTCATTTCACAACTACTCTCTGTGGTATTCCTACTGGGAATCCTGACATGTTCTAATTGATCATATCACCAAAGGTTTATGTTTGTTCATACAGTATACTGACGATAACCCCAATAGACTGGCCATGGGATCGTATGCCTGTTTGTGTTAGCTTTCTATTTTTTATTTTTTTTATGACACCTTATATTTGACATTTGTATTACAAATTATATATTTATTATGATCAATGTATTATTTTTTGCTGTTTTAAATAAAAATATTTTAAAAAAAACCTGCAAACAACCATGTTGAGGAATCAATGCGAAGAATTGAAAGATCCATGGCTCCATGACGACTAAGATCACTGAAGTTCCCACAACTGCTTGCCTCTTTAGCTTTCTTTAAGCACCTGAGAGCCAAGTGAGACCTTCAAAGAAACTAGTACTCCTATCTAAACTTACAGAGGCCGTAAGATCTAGTGTCCCTTATGAACAAGCATTCGACCACTGAGCCTTTGGTAGATAATGCTCAGCGTCCAGTCGCTGAGGACTGAAAGTGCCTCACACAACCTAGGACTGTATCCGACTACAAAAAGTTTATGGAATCTTCGGTTCTCCTTCCTCACTCTAGGAACACCTGCAGGCGAGGAGTGTGCAACAGACTGCTGGAAGCCGCAAACCAGTTTCATTGGAAAAATTGTAGGAAGTGGATTATTTGTGTCTCCTCCGTATGCACCGTCAGGGAGCATGACTGCTGGGACTATCGGAGCTACAGGAATTCCCATCAGAAAAATGCTACTGCATCCTCCGATGACCGGTCCAGGAAGGATGTCTGTCACTTGGGGCTCTTACCAGCTGGTTAGACTTTTTTCCTTACTTTCTCCAGCAAAATAGTGATGCTGCTGCCTACTTTAGCCTTGGGAAGATATATCCGAACGGAGGGAACTCCTCCTATGATAGCAATCACCTATGCTTTGCTGACTCCCCTTTCCAGACTTGCTAACCTCATTATTTGCCTGCGTATGGATGTCGCCAGATGCTGGTTTACGAGCAGCTCAGTGCTGTTAAATTCAGCTACCTTTTATAAATTCATGCTGCACTTCCTTACAACACCGATCGGCAGGCGGAGCTGCACTTACCACTGCCAGCCCAACTACTAACAACTGCAGTCGGAATTTGAGAGGCGTTCCGGCCAGCAGGTGAGAAGTGATTGCTGGGGGAGCTGCAGAAACCGATGTTGGGACCGCCAGATGTTGCCTGGCTACAGAGGATGGGGACTGGCTATATCTAGACAGCAATAGGCCACTCTCCACCATCAGAGGACTGAGGAGCCCACTACACTTGGGAGTTCAGTTCCCACAGCATTCGGTAAAGCCACCCTCCCTAACTGCCCTTTTCCTATTTTGTCCATCATTGCAGCACCTACACTAACTATAACCCACCACAAGGCTACCATTACACCAACAGGGACTGTAATGACATTGTATTCAAATGCATATACTCTAATATGGAGCTGGTCCCCCTTTTGCAGTGATAACAGCTTCCACTCTTCTTGGAAGGCTTTCCACAAGATGTTGGAGTGTTTCTTTGGGAATTTGTGCCCATTCATTCTGTAGAGCATTTATGAGGTCTGGCACCGATGTTGGATAAGAAGGCCTGGCTCGCAATCTCCGTTCCAGTTCATCCCAAAGGTGTTCAATGGGGTTGAGGTCAGGGCTCTGTGCGGGCCAGTCAAGTTCTTCCACACCGAACTCCTCAAACCATGTCTTTGTAGTCCTTGCTTTGTGCACAGCAACACAGTCCTGTTGGAATAGAAAAGGGCCTTCCCCTAACTATTGCCACAAAGTTGGAAGCATTGTCCAAAATTACTTTGTATGCTGAAGCATTAAGATTGCTCTTCACTGGAGATAAGGGGCCTAGCCCAAACCCTGAGAAACAGCCCCATAACATTATCCCTCCTCCACCAAACTTCACAGTTGGCATAATGCAGTCAGGCAGGTAACGTTCTCCTGGCATCCACCAAACCCAGACTCGCCCATCTGACTGCCAAACACACTGTCACTCCACAGAACACGTTCCCACTGCTCCACAGTCCAGTGTCTGTGTGCTTTACACCACTCCATCCGATGCTTGGCATTGGCCTTAGAGATGTGAGGCTTGTTTGAAGCTGCTCGGCCATGGAAACCTGTCCATTTAGCTTCTGCCGCACAGTTTTTGTGCTTACATTAATGCCAGTGGAAGTTCGGAACTCTTCAGCTATGAAATCAGCAGAGCGTTGGTGACTTTTATGCACCATGCGTGTTGGCAGTTGCTGAGCCCGCTCTGTGATTTTACGTGGTCTTCCGCTTCGTGGCTGAGTTGCTGTTGTTCCTAAACGCTCTCACTTTCTAAGAATATCACAGTTGATCGTAGAATATCCAGCAGGGATGAAATGTCACGAATCGTCTTATTGCAAAGGTGTGGCATCCTATTACAGTATCACAAATATTTGCAAATGGAAACTGCATAACCAGGTGTTTGATTGTATACACATCTGGAAACGGGTTCATATAGAGTGTGTGTATATGTATATGTGTGTATGTATATATATATATATATATATATATATATATATATATATATATATATATATATATATATATATATATATATATATTTTATAATGTGTGTGTGTGTGTATATTAAAAATAAAAAATCTGTGAGTAAAAAAGAATTGCCAAAGGTTAGCAGCACTGCCCCAGAATTCCCTATTGCTGGTATGTATATGTAGACAGACAGATGCTAAATGGCTTCATTGCAATTAACCCAGAGGCATTGTACCATCTATCTAATTGCAGTGGAACTATGCAGCTTGTGCATTTCATATGTTTTCAGTGGATGATCCGGCAGCTCAACACATGGTTCAGATCATGATAAATGAATTATCCCGTGCATTAAAGGCTATAGTGGGACTAGAGATCCTGGAAACCCACAAATTGACAATTTCACAACCAGGCTAATAGAACATTGCCCTTACTGGCTTTTTATTCAATAAAGTGTTTGCAGGGTAAACCTACACCAAACTTTATGATGTAACCTAGAGGAAATACCACACTTATTGTATCCCATGGTAGCCAATCAGGTGATTAGACCAACTTTTTATTTCTCTTTATTATAACAGTACTGCCAGTATACATAGTCACTACTGAGTAACAATGCAGTATATACATAGAGCATGACCTTGTATAGAATAGGTATATGGTAAAAGAGGAAGCCACAGGGGGATATACAGTAGGTTTAAACACCACTGAGGACATTTGCGCCTGCAACACTACTTTTATGAGAACACCTTTTTGTGTGGTTACTATCAATGATATTCCTGAAACTGGGTGCAGAGGATAAAGGTGCTGTATCCCATAGCAATCCCAAACATTGCTGTGAGATATAGCACCTTTTTTTTTTTTTGTGTGCATGAGTTACACTAATCTTTTTGTATTTGCAGCATCATTTTTAAAAGGATTCTTTAATTAGTTAAATACTTTAATTTATTATACTATATTTCATGCATTCTATACTGTACTATATGTGCATGCTATAGTGTACTATACTTTCCGGTTACTTTACTTCAAAGTCTGCTTTTGTAAGTCAGGGTACACCCTACAGAAAATTTCGCCCTTTACGATACTGTTAATTTTACCAACGACTGAAAGTCCCGATCAGCATGCCGATTCATACACTAGACACGTTTTACAAGATTTACCTTCAGATCTGTGCCTTCATCTGTCATAACCATCGACTGAAAAGATCCTATTGGGCCAAACGGTCATTTATCATGCGATTCCTGTAGTGTGTGCCCAGCCTTACTCAGATGCATCAATAGCAACAAGTGTGCTTTGACAATGCTTATCCATTGCATTGTTTTACTCTTCATGGTGAATTCCTTTCTCCAATGCCAGATTGAGTGAGAAGATCGTGACACTGTAAACTCTATGTAGATCTGTCTACACTGCTGGGCGTGAGTGCATACACACTGCAGGATTCTCTCGACATCGTTCCATCGTGTATAGAGATTTTTAGACCATTTATAAAATCAAACGATACAATGTGCTTTGGAATGATAAAAGATGGTTGTGGGAGCGTAGACACTAATGCGATATCGGATCTAACCGTCGTTTATCGTGTGATTGGCACGATAGTTGGGTGAAAAACCTGCAGTGTGTACCCAGCCTAAGTGTACGTGTCAGTGAACAACATAAAAGATATTTGAGGTCAGGAAGAACACCAGCTGGTAGCCTCCAAAAGAGAGACACCTTGTTTGGACCTCTTGTCATGATTATAGCTTCATTAGGATAATTACAAAAAAATAGGTTACGGTTGTTGAGTTATCCTAATTTCTGAATTGACTTAGTGGTATGCTTTCCAGTAAATTGCTGTGTGAAACCAACAAAGGGATATTATATTGTGAAGGGAATATACATACGTCCGGAGACTGCTTTCTATTGCCTTACCCTGATTATTTACTCAGAGATACATTGTTATCACAGAAGACCAATCAATATTTATTTATTGTTCATTAGGTGCCCCTCAGATTCTAAAAAGATTGGCTAAAATTCCTTTGGCCAGGAAGAATTATGCCTGAGTCAACCCAAGGTTAATATATAACCCTTATGAGAAACATAATGAATCAAAGCAATACTTTACGAATTTATAGAGAGATTTTCTCAAACATGGATTATGTAAACATAACATGTCAATGATCTATTTACATACCCAGTAAGGAGCCTATGGGAATGAGGTATATTTCTTAAGAAGCCATATAACTTAATTAAATTTCATATATATATATATATATATATATATATATATATACACGGAAACTCATAGCATGTTTTCTAGACTTATATGTCCAGATAACATCTCCAGCGAAAACTATCTATACATCAACAGGTCACCACCAGCAATAGCAACAAGACCCTCCAGGGCGTGTCTGTGGCAATTAAAATAATTATCAATTACAAAATGTTTTATTCTTTGAATAAAACATTTTTAAAGTGTTCAATATATTTTTACAAATATTTTTTATCTATTTATTTCTGTTTTTTTGTTTGTTTCTGAAAGCCCACTGCCTGAGTAGGATAGCCAACTTATGCATGCACCTATCTGAAGAGACTGGCCCGATTAAGCGGTATGTTAACACTTACTGTTCTGAGCTAGTATCCTCCATTCTTTGTGTTTGTGTATCGTAGATGCTGTGATCGGCCACCCAAACACAGAACAGCAGCAGAGCGAATGTAAAGGGTTACTGATGAGCAAAAAGCTAAATGTGGCAGGAACATGTATAATACTTGGAGTCCTGCTGCTTGCTCTGTCCGCTGCTCCTCGGGGGAGTGATGGAAATGGGAATTTAAAGAGAGGAATATGAGGAAGAAAGTGCTCAGCGGGGAGCGCTCCTGCAGAGAGACTTGTCACAGTGACTGTCTGGCCCGCTTTTAGGCGCCAGGCCAAAAATATCCGTCATGCCAAACCTCTCACCTGCAATGCACATTCAGGAGATGGGGAAGCAGATTGAGTGTTAATACATTAACATTTACGTTTGTGTGTGTGTGTGTGTCTGTGTGTGTGTTTAAAATAATTGTGTTAAACTGTCAGGAAATTGAGATGATCTATCTCCAATGATTTTGTAGATATCATTATTCTCAAGAATGATGAGGGGCAGCACGGTGGCTAATTGGTTAGCACTTCTGCCTCACAGCGCTGGGGTCATGAGTTCAATTCCCGACCATGGCCTTATCTGTGTGGAGTTTGTATGTTCTCCCTGTGTTTTCGTGGATTTCCTCCGGGTGCTCCGGTTTCCCCCCACACTCCAAAAACATACTGGTAGGTTAAATGGCTGCTATAAAAATTGACCCTAGTCTCTCTCTGTCTGTTGTCTGTGTGTGTATATTAGGGAATTTAGACTGTGAGCTCCAATGGGGCAGGGACTGATGTGAGTTCTCTGTACAGCACTGTGGAATCAGTGGCGCTATATAAATAAATGATTATGATGATCTGCCACCAAAGTGTAGCGTACACATATCTAGCATCCCTGTGCCCAGGAAAACAGGCTGATCACATTTATTAACTGTTTAGTAAAAGGAACTATGGGATAAATAGTTAAAAGTTATATTGTTCAATTGGGTAGCCTATATGCCTCCCAACCGGCCTGATTTAGGTGGGACAATCCCAATTTGCGGGCTCTGTCCCACCACCCAGATTGGGACAGCTTTGACCCATGGGTGGGAAATTTCGGAGCGGTGTACCGGTGTGAATGGCAATAAAGGGTTTGGAGGGAAAGGGAGGAGAGTACAAAAGCTGTAAGCATACCCCTGGGCGTGACTATTGTGTCCCGATGATGGATTTCCATATGTAGGGAAGTATGTAGGTATAAAGAATAAAGTTTTTCCTGTTTTCACCAATGGAACACAAAAATGCAAACAAAGGAACTGGGCTGGCAATTAGGTGCGTCCCGTTCCTGTTATGAAGACGTCAATGACCTAACTGTGAATGTATAAAAGAGTTCAACCCTACTGCAAATACAACATAAACCTCTCCCTAAACAGTGTGGTTCTAGGGGATCACTGTCATCCAGTCAGTGTTCTCCATACACAAGTGGATCGTTTATGAAATACAGCGCAATATACCTTGGTTTCTCACTAATGCACCTCGATGGTCCGCCTGGTGCACATCAAGTTCCAAGACTCTTCTCTGCATTTAGCAGCAAAGCAAGGAATTCCTCAGAGGATGGGCCCTGTCCACCCCTTAGTCTCATTACGATGACCTCGCTTTGCAAAATGTCATCTTGTTTCTGCACTGCTCTGCAAAGCCAGGGAGACCAGTTCTTCTCTCTACTACCCTAGAAACGCCTTCATTCCACCCCGTCCTTCCTTCCACGTTCCCAGACTGCTCTACTGGCGCCAATTTCGCTCCACAAACCTTTGCATACCTCCCAAATGTCCCAATTTCAGTAGAACAGCCCAGATTTTATGAGTCTGTCCTGCCCAGGGACATGTTTGTCCCATGGGTGGGAATTTTGGGGCGAATAGGCAGCCTAATGCTTTACAGCATTGGGCAGCCCTCTGGGGATGTGGCCACACCCCCATTGTGATGTGACCACGCCTCCACATGTCGTCACGCCCCATCGTGGAGTAATCACGCCCCCTGTCCCTCTCCAACGACTGACATGTGGGAAGGTATGCTATGCACCTTAGCCAAAATATAGGTGAATGGTGGGTCCACAACATGGCTGCTTCATAAATGTCCTCCAAGGTGTCTGTGGGACAGAAATGCAAAATTTTCCTACGGCAGACGAATAATCCATCAAGGGTTGAGTGTCCTACGAACCAATGGTTCCCACAGATTGGACCCCCTGCTGTCCTGCTAGTTGTTACTGTAAAATGTTTAGCTCTTCTTTTAAGTTTCTGCTCCAAGGTCATATTACCCGCCATATTACCGCCTATGAGCTGTAGAAAGGGCTATGGAGCACATCCCAGTTCCTGTAAAATAGATACGACAGTTTTAGTTTTAATCCAGCCGAAGCTGGAACGTTAATCCCCCAATCGCGGAGGAAAGTTTTTCTTTCTCTGTTGCTTGGAAGAAATTCCCTGACTGAGCTCAGAGAGCGGAATGTGCTCTTTTTTCCTGTGATAAGCAGCTTGGGAAGCAGCATCTGCGGGTCCTCTCTCGTACACAGGGACAGGAGGGGGTTGTGGAAGATAAGACACCAGCCTGCATCAGATACAAAACAAAAAAAAAAGTTGCTGTTTACAGTGCTTGTAACTAAACTTTCACTCAAGTTCTGGCATTCGCTTTCCATTTTAAAGGAGCATTGATCAGATTAATGGCATTTATCGAACAAGAGCACATTCACTGGCTTAAATAAGTGATAGCAGGGATGTTACTTTATTGAAAGTCTTATTAGAAATGGCAGGTAATTGGTTTTGCATGGGTGCGGGCGGCTATTGGTTTTTATAAAAAAAAAAAGCTATTTAAATTTATTTTTTAAAATCTCCCTTTACCAAATGCTTTTCTTTGACCATAATAAATAGATACATTCCCATGTACAAATGTTAGATGTCTTTGATGCTGAAAGTGACTATACTGTATTATCTTGCCATCTGTTAGCATACCCAGGGCACTACCCCCAACCAAATCAACGCATCAGTGTCCTGAAATACTCTGTGCTGCTGTGCGTTGTTCTATTGTCACCCATGTAAGATCCGGCTATGTACCAAAAGTGCAGGAGATCAAAAAATTAATACAAAGGGGATCACTGACGCTAGTCAAATGTACATCGCCCAGTGTTTATTAGCAGGTGTGATTGTTTTAAACCGGGACGGGGAGAGGGCGGTGGAATGCTGGTTTGGGGGGCTCTTGGACCCATCAGTAAATGGAGAGTAGGAAAGTCAAAATTATTTTTTTTTTTTTAATTTTCTCATCATTTTCCTTTTATCAATTTTGCACTTATTTAAAATTATTGCATAAACTTATAACTACAGTGACCTTGTAGTATTATTATTATTATTATTATCTATTTATATAGCGCCACTAATTCCGCAGCGCTGTACAGAGGACTCGCTCACATCAGTTCCTGCCCCATTGGGGCTTACAGTCTAAATTTCCTAACGGAGAGACACACGGACTAGGGTCAATTTTGTTAGCAACCAATTAACCTACCAGTATGTTTTTGGAGTGTGGGAGGAAAATGGAGCACCCGGAGGAAACCCACACAAACACGGGGAGAACATACAAACTACACACAGATAAGGCCATGGTTGGGAATTGAACTCATGACCCCAGAGCTGTGAGGCAGAAGTGCTAACTACTTAGCCACTGTGCTGTAATAAAAATAAAAACATAAAATAACACAATAAATATTATAAATAAATAAATAAATATAATAAATGAGTTCTAACTATTCTGTGATGAAAACAGTATGAACCACCAGAGTAGCAAAGTGCTGTTCAATTCTCACTCATACTTTGGAGGGGTGCGCATGACGCCAGTCAGTTATCCTTTTGGCATGTGAAGCTACGTAATATAATTTGTATATCGGGTTTTCTGGAATAGGGCACACAAAGTGTATTGTGGGACACACTCTGTTTTTCCAGCCATTCCAAATATACGAACAGAGTATTTTATTTTTTTCCCCATCTAAATATTATTGGTTTAGTTATGTCAACCAGAATGTTCTGAAATAATAAAGCAACCGTGGAGGGACATTAATTATTGGGGCATTAGTTCTTTCTAGCCATGAAATATGTGGTGATTTACAAGCTTGCAAGTCTCTATGGATCTAATTCATCAGAGGGACATAATTAAGGCTGAAAAAGTTTAGACGGATGTTTATTAATCAAAAACCCACAGAAATATGATATGCTCTGTTTTCCGAGTTAAGGGAAATGATGAGCTCGGTCTTCCCAGATGAGGACTGGTGATTGGTGAGTTTCATAGCTTCAGAATTTATTTTCTCTCTTTCATTTTTTTTTTTCTTTTAAATAAGAAATCATACCAAACTGGGATAGTAGCTTCGTTAGTACCGGAGGGGAGAGAAGCAGTTTATAAATAAAGAGCAATACGTAATCTGCAAAATTATTATTTGTGTCTAGACCCTATTTGATACCGATACTATCTGGGTTAGATATAATAGAATCGGCTAACACTTCAATACATAAAATAAATATAAGTTTAACAGAGGACAATTCTGACTATTTAATACGTATCCGATTGGAGAGAAAATGATATAGCAGTAAAATTTGGCTCATGTAGGGTTAGACGCAAGTTCAAATAAATCTGACACGCAAAATGTGTTTTTTCGAGCCGCGCATGTACAGTAAAACCGCTTGCGTCCAATTTTGTATGTAGTCCATTGCGCCCCTCTACTTTGCAGACTCAAATAAAAATTCAGGGGGACAAAAAAGAGCGAAGTACCCCCGAAAATGTTGATACCAGCACTAGGCAATGCCAGCCAGAGCTCATGGCACCAGAGCAGGGAAAGGGGCAGTATGCAATAGTGCCAACCAGCCCCTTGGCCTGTCATCACGGGGCTGATTTCCCTGTCGGAATCAGGCATGCTAGATAACAATGCGGTGCCTGCCCCCCACCCTAGGAAAACCAGCCCTGTGTGAAGCACTAGGGCTTTTCCCACACCTGTGGAGCTGTGGGTGTGAGTTAATTATTATAAATAAAGACCTTTTTACATTGTGCACTACTGATCCCAGCATGCCCTGGTCACTTTGAAAAAAATGTTTAAAAAACAAAACAAAACGGTGATTAAAAATATTTTATTCTAAATAAACACAGCCCCACGCAACCATCTTAACCATACCCTTGACCCTTTTCTGCAAGGATCAAAAAACTATTTTATTTTTTACATTTTTTTTTTGTTTGCCATAAAAGTTTTTTTGTTATTACTGTTCAATATAGAGAGAGGCCGATAGTTGGAGCATCTAGAATGAGTTTTCCTGGGTTTTGGAATTTCTTTAATGTGGTTGGAAAGTTTCTGGGGAACTAAATGGGAGATCAGAAAGGCTGTTTATCATTTTAAAAAACTAGAGGGAGCTAGCTCTTTTTGAAACATGAACGCATTTAAGCTGTCAATGTAAAAGCACTTGTCCATTCCTGGTGTCAAAGGCGTAAATGCTTAATTGTATCAGCATTAAGCTGTGGAAGATTAAGGCTATTGAAAAAAATTGCAATATCTTGATCAATAAAAGCATAATGCCCCACTTCGTCTGACTCAACAAATTGCTCTGCAGAGAGTTATCTTGGCCCCCAACCTGTCAACTATGGTTTCTATATATGTCCACTGTTGACTGTGAAGAAGGACCCTCGCTATTATATTGACACACTTATTTCCTTCAGTATAAGCCTTTTGAGACAGTAAGCGAAAGGTTCTTTGTGATCCACTGTCTAACAGGATGTTGTATTTGTGTCTCAAACTCGTAAGTTGCTGGAAATTAAGATGCGTCAAGTCTCTTTTATGTAAGCTATTTGCCCTATCTCTAACTGAAGGTCTTTCCTCTCCCACTCCTTCAATTTGTTTCTCACACTGCCAATCCGTATCAATTCCCCTCTGATGGTGCATTGCTGAACTTCTCAAATGGCAGTCCGAGATTGTTGATCACTATCATTATCTGAAAAATATTGTGCTATTTTCTCCCTTATCTCCTCCTGTGCCGTAATATTTGAAAGGAGCGAAGCGTTCAGACGCCAGGTCCATTTGGATTTAATAAGGTGAGATGCTTGCAATGTGAGAAATACGGATGCGTGGTCTGAAAAAGCAATATTCTTCAGCTGAATCGGGGAAGATGAAGTCATTTGGTGTCTTGGCAGAAACTAGTCTATATAGATATATACCTAGTATGGGAGAGAAAAATGTGGTCCTTCTCTTATGGGTGGAAACCGTGCAACAGTCCTTTAGATGGAAGTCTTTGCACTTATCTTAATCTCAAAAGGGAAGACTAAGGGACACTAGAACTATAAATAATACAGTAAGGCTTCCATGATATTGGGGTCATACTTGCCAACTTTTCCTCATTGGCTTCAGGAAGATCCTGGGGGAGGTGGGTGTGTGGGGGCGGGGCTTGATGAATTGCATCATTTTGGCCTCAAACGATTGTCACAATTTTGGCCATTTACAGCAGGGGGTGGGGCTAAGATATGACACGTGTCATTAAGCTCCGCCCACCACTTATCCATTGTGGGGGCGAGAACCGGGAGGTCTCCCGGACATTCCGGGAGAGAATGCAACTATGCTTTAAAGAAAAGCAGCTAATGAATCGCTAGAGACTGAAGTGTCTTTTACATTTCTGTCTCCATTATTGAAGTCATGTCGTCTTACCTGTCAGTCTTTGATTAAATCTTGGTCTCCATGAAAATGGCCACCTCTATAGGCATCAATACATGGACATAGGACACAATTTCTGAACTGTGTCATCATGCCACAGATGGTGAAGCCAACCACGTCTTGTACTGGCTCAGCATCAGGGAGAATGCCAGACTCTTCAGGGAGTGAGGGAGATCACCCCTATTTCAGGGAGTCTCCCTAACATTCAGGGAGAGTTGGCAAGTATGATTGGGGTTTATAACCATCCAACCCTCTTTGAAGACCTAAAACTTCTGAGAACCTTACTGATGGCACATAGTTGCTTAAAATATGGTACGTAGAAATCAGCGCGTGAATATATAACTCCTGCTAATCCCGCTTTAACAAAACTCTTCAGGGTGAAAATACGAACTGGGACATGTTTAGAGAATTAAACTTGGTAATGAATGCTAGAGAATCCGGGCGCTTGATCGTCATGGAAATAAATCGCCAGAAACAAAGCAATACCTACATGCTCTTTCCGCAACATTTTTATTATTTGCGAGAACCTCTCTCAAAGGTTTACGGCTTTTTGCTTTGAAATATGTAAATATACGTTTCCCGTCACTCATTACTAGGTAATGTGTTCACCCCTGACTCTACGAGTAAGTGATATCAAAGAATCCCTATCCTAAAACGAAATGTGACCCTATACTAAAGGAGGGGATAAAACACAAAAGGAAAATGAAGGCAACTAAATGGGAAATGCCATTTCAGAGAGGCATTAACTGAGAATATTTCAACAAAACAAGAAACCAATATGAACAAAAACTCTACTTATGCAAAGAGCTGTACTAATGACAACTAGTCCTTTTATTAGACTGGAAGTGGTAAGCAAAATAATTGACAATATCTGAACAGCGTATTTGTGCAGGGGGGAAAAAGTACAGTAAAAGCATTGCAGCAAACCATTATCATCCGCTCTAGTAGAAATATGTGCTAAAGTTGAATCT
This sequence comes from Mixophyes fleayi, assembly GCF_038048845.1. Lineage (NCBI taxonomy): Eukaryota > Metazoa > Chordata > Amphibia > Anura > Limnodynastidae > Mixophyes > Mixophyes fleayi. The sequence continues at coordinate 118,200,637 of NC_134410.1, read as the reverse complement.
CTTGCATTACATATGTTTAGTCTCCCAGGACAAAGGACAATTCAGTTAATTAAATATAGAGCAGGAAAAAGAACATAGTAGTCTGTTATATATGTTGAGAGTTGAAATATAATGTAGAATTAAATTAGATATATTATATACTTCCAAAGCAGATACTCATACGACCTAAGAATCGGTAGAAGCTGCATCTTCTTGCTTTTATGTAAAGTATGGATTCATAATAAGTAATTCGGAACCAAAACAAAGGGCAGTTAGTCTGATGGGCCCCTACTGAACACCAATCTGGCATTGGAGAAAGGAATTCACCATGAAGAGTAAAACAATGCAATGGATAAGCATTGTCAATGCACACTTGTTGCTTCTGATGCATCTGAGTAAGACTGGGTACACACTACAGGAATCCCATGATAAGCGACCATTTGGCCCGATAGGATCTTTTCATCCGATGGTTATGACAGATGAAGAGCACAGATCTGACGGGAAATCTTGTACAACGTGTGTAGTGTGTGCACATGAATCGTCATGCTGATCGGGGCTTTCAGTCAATGGGAAAATCCTTAACGATATGGCATGGGGAGAAATTTTCTGTAGTGTGTACCCTGCCTAACTCTGGGAAGTAAACCTTTGGGATTTGAAGCCTTTGGCCGAGGAGATTTCTGGATCATGGTCTTGTTAGTGAGCTGAGGACACACCAAAGGTGGTGGCACACCTGAAACCTCTCACCATTCAGGAATTTGTACATCGGTCATATCAAGGTACTGTAAGAATAATGAAAGGTCTGCGGGGAATTTTAAGGCTTTTAATAAACCCACTCTATGGACCATTGGTATCCTCACCAAAAGGGAATTTTATGTTTCAAGAAGTTTGTGATGGGTTTTAGAAGCCTCCTCTGTTGCTGTGTTGCCCATGCTCCGTCAGGAAAAATCTTCCCCACTCCTTGTGCACATTTCACAGAGGATATATGATTTGGCCAAAATTTCCTCTTTCATCTTGTAATTGCCAAACATCACCATCATCAGCAGCTATTCATATAGCACCATTAATTCCACAGCACTGTACAGAGAACTCACATCAGTCCCTGCCCCATTGGGGCTTACAGTCTAAATTCCCTAACATACACACACACACAGACCGAGAGAGACTACGGTCAATTTAATAGCAGCCAATTAACCTACCAGTATGTTTTTGGAGTGTGGGAGGAAACCGGAGCACCCGGAGGAAATCTACGCAAACACGGGGAGAACATACAAACTCCACACAGATAAGGCCATGGTCGGGAATTGAACTCATGACCCCAGTGCTGTGAGGCAGAGTGCTAACCACTAGGCCACTGTGTTGCCCGACATATTGCATCACTAGGATGAGCCAAGGGTACCTGTGTGGTTTTTGGGATCTATGTACCCTATCTAAATCTATAGGCTGTGGTGGGTCCATTTGCGGAATATTCTGAGACCGAAGGAAAATAGTGTCTTGTAGAGTGGCATTATCTACTTCCTGAGACAGTGCTATAATACAGATATTGCTTCCAATCTGATTTGCAAATTAGCAATAATGGGATCTTATTGCAAGATCTTATTGCAAGAAGCATGCTTTACTGCAGTGTTTAGCCTGTGTGATCTGTTAGGAGATGTGTGATGGAAGTGAGGTCTGCCTGACGTCTGAGTAATCATTAGTCACATTATACAAAGTGGGGGTCATTTAGAGCTGGACACATATGCACCTTTGACACACACCGGAAAATATACACTCAAGAAAAAGCGTACTTGCTTCCGTATGTATATAAGCCTAAAGTAAGAGCAGTATGAGCATCCGTGGGGCATATCTGTTAAAACTCAATGCAGAAGTGGAATTACCCTGTTTGTGCACAACCTAATAGCAGAGAGTGAACCAGGAGTTAGCTAGCAGAGATTCCCGCACCAGGTTAACTCCTACTACTGTTCCCCTCCAGTACTGTGGATGTGGGAAAGTATTTTCACACCCAGTCAGATATCGCAATAAAGACAACACAAAACGCACTAACAGAGCTATAGCCTTTTATAAAGAACAATTTAAGCAGTCACACAGCAAACAAAGTCCTATAGTACCAAGGGGGCACATTTATCATTATTCACATAAAGTGAAAAGTAGTTTTCAATCCTTATCGCAATGATAAGGATTGAACTACTTCTCACATTTATGTACAGCCGTGCAGAGAAACAGCAGTTCCGAAAAACTGCTGTTTCAGTGATAAAAAAAACATACTTACCCCCCTCTCCGGAAGCGCTGTCTTCAGGTCTTCTCCTCACTCTTCAAGTGCGCATATCCAGTTCCAAGAACTGGACATGCGCACACAGATCCCCTCTCTGTCTCTGCAACTATTGTTGTGAGTGACAGGGAGGGATCGTGTGATCCCTCCACACATGCGCTGTCCAGCTCTGCTCTCCGGAGCAGAGCTGGACATAACGAGGAAGAAAAGAACATGTTACAGTTCTGATGATGTACGCCAGCTTCAGCTGTACATTTACATTACAAGTTTCCGAAAAACTTGTTTTTTCGGAACTTGTTAAATGCCGGCCCCGAGCAGTCACCATACTGTTGTATGGTGACTGTTAGAAAAAACGAACTGCAGCGAAAATTAATGGTTTGGGAGATTGAACAGTCGAACGGAGCTGTCATAAATATCAATTGAAGACTTCCTTCACCTATTTTAACGGTAAGTGCACGATAGTGCAATACCGTCACTTGTTAAATGTGCCCCTTGGTCTCTCCCTTTTACTGCCAACAAATGAGCTGCTTCAATGGCACCCACTTTAAGTGGGCACACGCATCAACAAGACCTGCAGGGAAGTAGGGCAAGGGAAAAAGATCTCTGTTCCTCACAGTCCTTCACTGTAGCCTGTACGTCTTTATTAGTCCAGCAGGAGCTGTAAACCCTTTATCCAGTCCTGACTTCCTGCTTCCATGATCTTCTTGACTGAATCCCCAGGTCTCCCTTCTGGTATTGCGGCTCTAGATTCAAAGTACAGGGAATTGGCTATCTCTGTTGCTTTCTCGATTGGCAGCCCTTCTCTTCGGGGCCTGAAACGGGGGCTACTCATCTCACTCCTATGTGTCTTAGCCAATCCTCTGTGTGCAAAGTGCAGTTACTAGCAGTGGCTAGAGCTGGTGCTCAGTGCACTTCTCATGCAAACTGTGTACGGAACAGTTTTTGCAGGGTGGATACAGCTCTAGATCGGATATTTTATCGATACATATATGGAGACACAGTTTATACTCCTCATACCTGATATCTTTGCAGGGAAAACATGAGTAGATTATTTGAAAGAGAGTGGATAATTGGGCTTAACCTTTACTTGAACCTACTCCGTACCCATCTCTCTATGAACCTGGGGCTCTGGGGGAGTAAAAAGTACCCTGACCAAAGTCCATTTCTTGTGTGAAACAAAGTGCAATAATGGTGGGTAAAGTTAACGACAAGTTTTGTCACAACAAGAGAAAATAATGTTTTATTAATAGTCAATAAAGTCGCATTTCCCGTATTAAATTAAATAAATAAATTCAACACCTTCACACCGTTGATTATCCCTTTTAAAAATTAAATAGGAACGGTCTTTCCTGTAGCAGTCCGTATGGAAATGTCAATTAAGTAATGCGAATAGACGGCTTCAAATTAATTCAATTAATCTAATATAGCCGCGATGCTAATGAATGAAGTACTATCAGCTGAAGGTCAATACGCGGATCAGAAGCGGCTAAGTAGTGCTGATGCATCATCATCGTTATTGCCTATATTTGCACCAGCCAGAGAGATGCCTCCCAACAAGCATCTTTGTGTCTTCATCCATGTCTAATTGAGTTGCTGTTAGTTGAACGAGCCCTTACTGTACTCCATCTACGCTTGCCCTCCGCCGTACCACCTCTTCAGGCGTAAGGAGTCGTAAGTAGATGATACGCAAGTAACTTGATACAGATGCATGTGTACGTATCTTTTGTACGCATGCGTAGTATGAAAGTGCGTATCTCGGAGAAAAATAAATAGACGTTCTTTTCTAGATGTGCCCCTTTATTGCCACACAATCGGTTGTTCAGAAACGTCAAACCTTTATTATTATTATTATTATTATTATTATTATTATCTTTAACTTATAAGGCGCCACAAAGGTTCCGCAGCGCCGTACATAACATATACAGAAAGCAGAGCCCCAAGACACAACATGATACAGAAAGAACAAAAATATATACAAACAAGGTAAAGCAAATCAGATTATTTGTGGGATAAATAGTGAAAGGGATGGTGGAAATCAGAGAAGTAGGATGAAGCTTAAGAAAACAGGGCTAGCGAAGCAGGCCAAGAGGTACAGAGTGTGATGGAATAGTAGAAGGAGCACACAAGGAAAGAGGGCCCTGCTCATGAGAGCTAACAACCTAAAGGGAAGGGGGAGACACATAAAGGGTGGTACTAACTGGGGGAGAGTGCCAGGACAAGAAAGTTAGGAGGACTGATAGACTTGAATAAAGAAATGAGTCTTAAGGGCACGTTTGAAGCTTTTGAGAGTAGATGCTAACCTGATGGAACGTGCAAGATCGTTCCACAGCAGGGGAGCAGCCCAGACAAAGTCCTGAAGATGGGAGTGAGAAGAGGTGATCACAGGCAGAGCGGAGGGGGCGGCGGCTAGGAGTGTAACCTGTACTGCATTTGATTGCACATGGAATATCAGGTTGGCCATTGACCCCAATAAGCATGTCACTGGTGGACCTGAAATGGTAGTTGCCAATCATATGACCAGCGCTGATTATGTGCATACACGTGACTAGAGTGCTCTCAGATCCCTTTGTTCTTTGACCAGGACGATCAACCATATTGCATTGTGTGGCCACAGTTCCTTTCATTAATCCCAGTGCCTTGTTTAAGCAGTACTTATTATAGAGAGAGCATCCAAGCAATCAGTTATCCATAAAATGTATGCAATGTGCCAACAGCACTTTCGTACCTAGCTGCCGCCTTTTCAAGACAGATGGCAGAGAGAGCACCAGTAGGCACAAAACTATTGTTGGTATGGTGACATACGGTGACAGCATAGTGAAACATCTGTATGCAAGGCTTAAGGAGCTTAGTAGCTGCGTGTGTGTGTTAGCGTTGCTATTAAAATTGTGGGCTTAAACAAAAATCATTTAATAATTTGTGCACAATTTAGTACTCTGATGCTTTTTCTATAATAGAAGGCACCTCCACGTTAGCAGAACTTAATGAAGATAAATGTATAAGTTTGAGTACCCCCACTTTTATTTGTGAAAAAAGACTGACGTGGTTAGCGACCAGCTGCATCTGATGCAAACGAAAAGCATGCAGACGCATGTGTTAATAAAACCCTTTTTATTGTATATGTCCTTAACCATTTCTGTTCATTCTTAAGCCTGTGTTTTGCATTACAGTGGTTTTTTTTTTTTTTTGGACCCTCCTTGTACCATTTCAGTGCTTTCAAAACATGTCACTTGAAAGTCTGTTGACCACTACAGGAGAGTGCATTGTATACATAACTAGAAGGTCTTAACAAGAGCTATTAAACCAGCTCTATGCTATATTTTTACCATTCATGCCGTTCCCAAATTCATTCTACGGCCCATTCATTTCAATGGAGTTGTTGATATGTAGGCCATTTAAACAATTGGGCCATGATATGAATGAAGCTTCCCCACATTGTTAATTATGCACAAAATGAATCAAAGTCTTTAACCACCAGCCAATTGCATTTCAGGTAACTTGGGAAATGACTTTTGATTAGCTTAGCGGCAAGAGAGTCCTGGTATATTCAATTCACTGTCATTCTGTGACAGGCACCTTATGGAAGAAGATTCCATTGGATAATAAAGAATATTAACCATTGAGAAGAATTTCAGTGTGATTAGATCCCATTTGATTACAAGCATAAATTTATGTACCGTATATACTCGAGTATAAGTCGACCCGAATATAAGCCGAGGCACTTAATTTTACTACATAAAACTGGGAAAACTTATTGACTCGAGTCTAAGCCTAGGGTGGAAAAGAGCGCTAATTTAAAAACCTAAATAAAAATGATAGGTTCAATCTATGAAATCATTTTTAGCTAGATGACAAGGAACATTAATAAATGATTATAAAATCATTGGGTACAACCTAACCTAAATAAAGGGGTATATAAGGGGTAGGGATATAAATGTATGAACATGGTGGCTGTATTGTTTGTTCATTATGTAATTGCACTGTGTGTGTGTGTGTGTGTGTGTGTGTGTTTTTTCACTTACCCGGCAGTGGAACGCATATGCAGTGTATAAGCCGAGTGCCCTTTTTCAGCATACAAAAGTATGCTGAAAAACTCGGCTTATACACGAGTATATACGGTACATTGTTTTTAATAAAATAGTTCAACTAAGAAGTGTGTCTCTGGGTTTTATTTCACTTTTTTTTTTACTATTTTAGTATAATGTGTTAAAGGAACCCTTACAATTATACCACTCCAGGGCAGCTTCAGTATTCAATATACTGTACAGCACGGGGCTGGTAGTCTCTGGTTGGGCAGCCACACTGGTTTTTTTGCAGGCCCCCTACAGTCCTGGGTCTGGTTCCATCTATGACTGGATATTGTTAATATTATTATTATCTTTAATTTATAAGGCACCGCAAAGGGTCCGCAGTTCCGTACATGACATACAGAAAACAGTGACCCATGACACAACATGATACATAAAGAACAAAATATGAAGAACAAAAATATATAAATATATACACACACGTAACATGGTAAAGCAAATCAGATTATTCTAGGACAATAAGTGAAAGGGATGGTAGAAATTAGCGAGAAGTAGGCCGAAGCTTAAGAAAACAGGGCTAGGGAAGACGGCCAAGAGGAACAGAGGGTGATGGAATAGTAGAAGGAGCACACAAGGAAAGAGGGCCCTGCTCCTGAGAGCTTTCATCCTAATGGAAAGTGGGAGACACAAATAGGGTGGTACAAACTGGGGGAGAGAGCCGGGACAAGGGAGTTAGGAGGACTGATAGACTTGAATAAAGAAATGAGTCTTAACGGCACTCTTGAAGCCTTTGAGAGTAGATGCTAACCTGATGGAAGGTGGAAGATCGTTCCACAGCTGGGGAGCAGTCCGAGCAAAGTCCTGGAGACGGGAGTGAGAAGAGGTGATCAGTGACGCAGTGAGGGGGCGGCTAGGAGTGTAGGTAGAGATGAGATTGGAGATGTAGGGAGGGGAGGATTGATTAAGAGCTTTAATGGTGAGGAGTATAAATTTAATTCTGTAGACCATGGGAAGCCAATATAGTGACTGTTGGAGGGAGACAGCAGAGATAGAGCGGCGGGAGAGAAAAATGAGACGGGCAGCAGCTTTGAGGATAGACTTAAGAGGGTCAAGGTGAGCATCAGGTAGGCCAGAGAGAAGGAGATTACAGTAGTCAAGGCTAGAGATTACAAGCGAGTGAACAAGGGTTTTCGTGGCTTCCTTGGAGAGAAAGGGGCATATCTTGGATATATTCCGAAGTATCCGGATTTTGAGAGGGACAGAATGTGAGGTTTGGAGGAGAGGGAAGAATCAAGGGTACCTTCGTTGTTAATAGTGGTAGACACCCAAGTTGTCTACTGCTCGGCCTGGTGGGGGAATCTGGTGGGAATCAACGATGTCCATTTTTTAATGAAAAAAAATTGTACAGGACTTTCTCATTAATTTCAATGGTGTTTTTTACATGTAACACACCCATTAGAACCTCTTTGAAGTAAATCGGGTAAACTCTGTTCGCCTTATGTTCAGCATATATCAGCTGCATATTAAACGCATACCGGACAAATGCGCAAAGTACTCTGTGTTTATTTGCATTTCACGTTCGGTTTGCTCTTGCGTTATTGATAAATGTAAGCGCCCCATGAATGCGGTGCATCCTGTTTTCTGGTGGGTGTAAAGCATTTGGGGGGCATGGTTTAGTAGACTATATAGACCTGTGACTACTTAGTGGTAAGAGTAAGGACTGAGTTATACAGGAGTCAATCAGTAACATCCTATATATTAATATACATCCCAGGGGTCCTGATTTTCACATCTGAAAAAGGGCAGAGCTTTATGTTTTAGGATCAGGACTACATGATCCATAGACATGGTTGGGATGAATTAGGAGTGGCTAAATTGCTTGAGTAGAGCAGAGTATAGGAAGGGAACAGTGCCCCCTACAGGTTAGTGCGTTGGTAATGTTTCTGGTAATAAAAAACCCATCCTCATTGTTTTTTTTGTAAGGCTACATAACCTCTGCAGTGCAAAACAGTCAGCATTACCAGTCATTCAAAAGTCAAATTAAACACAAAACCATAATAAGTACATACAAGCTAGACTAGAGGGTGAAGACAGATGATCTGCTTGTGCGTGCTTACAATCTAGAGGGAGGGAACAAAGTAGAGACAATGTGAGCTAAAGACACAGTAGTGGACCAGGCAGGTAGCATGTGTAGAGGGAGTAGTCTTTGGTTGGGGTAGGAAAGGTTACAGTGAAGGGGGGTTTTGATAGAGAGTTTGGAAGATTGAAGTTTGAAGGAAAGTGTGGTCAGATGGGGTAGGGAGTTCCATAAGAGGGATCAATGCAGGAGAAGTCTTAGAGACGTGAGTGAAAGGTGGTTATCAGAGGGCAGGAGAGGCATAGGTCAGAGGCAGAATGGAGAGTTGGAGCCGGAGAGTGACAAGAGTGAGCTGGGGACAAGGTCAGAGTTTTTTGAAGAGGTGGCATTGGTTAAGACTTTGTTTGTGTGGATGATAAGCTTGAATTGAAATCTGGAGCTAATGGGGAGCCGGTTTTGGGATTTACAGAGTAGTGGATGGATTATAAAGATAATGAGAGAACGAGCAAGGGTTTTGATAATGTCCCGAGTGAGAAAGGGGCATATTGTGAAGGAGGAGGTGACAAAACAATGTTAGGGACTGGATGTGGGCAGTGAAGCTGAGGGCACAGTCGATGAGGTAGCGGCTGTGGGGAACAGTGAAGAGCGTGATGTCTGCAATACATGAAAGAGGGGAGGGGTAGTTACGCTGGGAGGGGATGATGACTCTGTTTTGGACATATCGTGCTTGAGGTTGCATTGGGACATCCAGCTGGAGATGGCAGAGAGACAGTTGGACATACAGGATAAGAGTTGGAGAGAGGTCAGGAGAGGAAAGGTAGATATAAGCCTCATCTGCCAGGTGGTAGTGTAGGCCAAAGGAGTTCGACAGAAGAGGTCTGAAGAGAAAAGGAGAGGGCCGAGAACAGTGCCTTGAGGGACTCAACAGATAGATGAAGAGGTGAGAAGCATGATTCAGCAGTAGAAACGCTGAAGGAGTGATCAGAGAGGTAGAAGGTGAACCAGGAGAGGACAGTACTGTGAAGGCCAACGTAGTGAAGGATGTCAAGAAGAAGAGGGTGGTCAACTGTGTTTAAAGCGGCAGAAAGGTCAGTGAGTATGAGCAGAGAGACGTGACTCTTCGACTTAGCCAAGAGTAGATCATTGGTTCCCTTGAGGGCAGTCTCTGGAGTGTAGAGGGCGAAAGCCTAATTCAGAAGGTTCGAGAAGAGTGAGTGGAGAGAAAGTGGGTGAGGTGGTTGTTCTCCCTTATATTGTCCACAAATAGGGCACAGAATTAACCAAGGTCTTTAACCAATTAAAGAAATGTACATGGTTTCTTTTATTCAATCTCTGTTATAAGGAGGAGGAGATAACGTTTCTTCATATAATTTCTTACTAACTGCTTTGTTTCTGTGGCACCTTCTCATGGCTTCACAATATGCTATCTTTTTTTTTTTTGTTTTGTTTTTGTTTTCTGTGTGTGTGAATCCCTCCGTTTGGTCATGTCAGAGCATTCTGCCCTTGAGATCTGTCTCCCTTCGCCTCAGGCACCTCAAAATGGCACAACAGGTTCTCCAGCTTATAAAAATTCTACGCGCACGCCAATACTTTATGACATAATAAATAAAACAACACATGAAAAACAAAATATGTGTTTTTGGCATTAAATTAACAACAATGAAAGGTGTTACTAGCAAGCACTAAAGCGGCTTGCCAGTTACAAGACCCGGATTTTATTTCTGGCTGCATCTGTTGACAAGTGCCAGACTCTGATCTGTTGCTGATCTGTAGATTTGTCAAGTGTGGAATGAAAAATAATATTATCCCTAGAGTTTTTTGTTTTTTTTTAAGCTTGTTATAATGTGAGCAACACTGGTTTGTGCACACCCGTAAACAAAATGTTATTTATGCATGCAGAAGAGTTTTGACATAGTAGGAATCATTATCTTCTGTATTTAAAATCTTTGCCAAAGTGACACTAAAACATATTTTACCGGAGAATCTCCGTATTTATTGTTAGGGATTTTATTTTTTCCTTCACTATAAAAAGATTGATTTTTATAGCAGCTTAGAGAACACATCTCCAATCCCTCTCTGAATAGGTGACACAGAGCAGGTCTCATCAATTAAGATGTGGAAAAGGAAAAAAATATTGTATTTCCGTCCTACGTGAACTTCCAACCCTGATTACTATAGTTTCTGCTTGTGCTGGATGGCTCTATGGTGTCCTGATTGCCAAACAAGCTACTGCGGGGGTCCGGACGAGTTACTAACTTGCAGTGGGAGCCTTGTTGCTTGGCTGGCCAATATCCACACACCAATGTCACTGTGGCTGTTGGCCAGGCAGATTTTCCAGAGTCGATCGGCTTCAGTATTGATCTGGATGGGAGAGATAAAAAAATGCCACAATGCAGAGATGCCAACTTAAATTATGTGTGACCCGCATAGATGCCAGTGTTCTCTCCAGAAAATTTTGCAAGCCAGTTGGCATTAAGAAGTAGTCAGGTGGGGGCAGTTTAAAACTTTGCAATAATATTGAAAAATGTTGGAGGTTATTGCCCACACCTGCCAGGACTGGTCAGACTGGTGGTCAGTGGTCTAACACACAAGTGCTAGCTGTAGTACTCACATAGTGCCTGTTCTAATAGGAGAAACAATGGTTTATTGTATTTTAATAGGACTCTGTTGGGCTCCAAGAGCCGGGTGGAGCAACCGGAAATAGATGCTGGGGAGAAGACTGGATGCCTATGCCACCATTAGTGATCATTAGAAGCCATAGCATGCACCACACATCATTCCAAGTGATAAAGAACACTAAGTGCTGCTGGGATGTCATTTAAATTGGCGCTCACACCTCTTTCCACCCACCAATAATAGGGGTGTCCGTGCCATTTCTTTATTTCCAACCAGGGCACGATCTATGTGGAGTTTGTATGTTCTCCCCATGTTTGTGGGTGTTACAGTTTCCTCTCACAGTTCTGGTAGGTTAATTATCTTCCGACCAAACTAATAAACCCTGCTGGGGGTATGTGTGTGTGTTTTTGCGGTAGGGAATTACATTGTAAGCTCCAATGCGTCAGAGACTGAGGTGAACTATTCAGTATTCTCTGAAAAACATAACTTAATATAAAAAAATAACAATAAATCAGACCTGCCAACTCTGGCAAGCTGTCCTGCAGGAGATCAGAAGGGGAGGTGGTTGTGTGGGAGCAGGACTCCGCGCAACGCATCATTTTGCCCCGCCCTCTGGGCGGCATCACACTTTTGTAGCCTATTGCCGCAGTGGGTGGGGCCATAATGACGCACAACTTGCATCCTAAGCCCCCCCCCCCCACACTTATGTAATGAGGGGACCAGAAACCTGAGAGGTTTCCCTGATCTTTCGCGAGTCGGGAGTCCCAGAAATTCAGGAGTCTCCCGGACATTTCGAGAGAGTAGGCAACTATGCAATAAATGGATATTTTGTGAAGTTAGCCAATATTTATTTTAACAATTCACTGGGAACTAGTGACATCACTGAGGTATGAAGCACTTTGTGTCTCAGGGATGTCTCTGTTTCCTAATAAATTTTGGATGATACCAGAAAATGGCTTCCTCCACTGTGTGGCCATCTATTTTTAAGCATGATTCTTATAATAACTACACAAAAGGTAAAAAGCTAATAACAATTTAAACAAAAGAACAAGGGATTTGGCTCTGAAACTCTGCCTCAACGCTGAGGTAAAATTAATGGTGTCTCTTTTTTGGTTCTGACGGAGGCAGCCTTGTGCATTAGTGGGTGATTTTGGTGGCGTTGCGAAGACAGGTTATTTGCTTCAATAAAATAAATGGATGCGTTGGAATCTGAAGCTGTCACTTTTTCCTTTTACATTGTGTGAGGGGAGAAAAAAAAACTTTGACAAATCTGTGGTAAACATCTGCAGTTATCACTGTCAGTCTTAAACTGAATTTAGCCCATCTTCTTTGTCTATATACAGGTGGTTCTTAGGCGGCAAAATAAAAAAGGAACATTTTATAACCTCTATAATAACAGATGTCACTGTTTCCCTCCCATCCATGAGGTGGTTTAAAATTGCACGTAATGTTTTTTTGTTTTGTTTTTTAAGGAAGAGAAAGCAATTTTAATCTGCGCTAATCCCCCGCTGTTGTTTTTTTCTGTCTTCTCAGAAAATGACCAGAGGCTGGAAAAAAAAAAGCAAAATGGCTTCTGTCATCTTTCAAATAGCACAGGAAGTTTCAAATATATAAAATTATCCACCCATGATCCACACAACCGGTTCTTTTTTTCTTTATAAATCAGAACCTGGGGACAATTTGGGGGAATGAATGTAGAATGGCTGGTCTTTAACAAGTCACCAACATGTCTGTACACTATGATCACATAAAACAACATTGAAGAAAAAAATAAATGAAGAGCTTTTCTCTTCATTAAAAAAATTATAAAAAAAAAACCACTTTAATAATATATTTTTTTTATTGGGCAACATGTGGCACAGTGGTTAACATTGCTGCAGCACAGCGCTGGGGTCATGAGTTTGATTCCGACCATGGCCTTATCTGTTTGGAGTTTGTATGTCCTCGGGTTTGTGTGTGGTACCTCCCACACACCGAAAGAATACTGATAGGTTAATTGGGTGTGTGTGTGTAATTTAGATTGTAAGCTCCAATGGGTCAGCAACTGATGACTGCATATGTTCTGTTCAACCCTGATTAATATCATTGGTACTGTATAAATAAATTATTGTTTTTTTATATAGCACTACAGTGCAGCACGGTGGCTCACTGGTTAGCACTTTTGCCTCACAGCACTGGGGTCATGAGCTCGATTCCCGACCATGGTCTTATCTGTGTGGAGTTTGTATGTTTCCCTGCGTTTGTGTGGGTTTCCTCCGGGTGCTCCGGTTTCCTCCCACACTCCAAAAACATACTAGTAGGTTAATTGGCTGCAATCAAATTGACCCTAGTCTCTGTCTGTCAGTGTGTATGGTAAGGAATTTACACTGTAAGGCAGTGGACTGATGCGAGTGAGTTCTTTGTACAGAGCGCTATATAAATAGCTTCCCCATTGGAACTTACGGTCTAAGGGGCACTTTTTATCATAGGGTGATCAGCTCTATGGCTGACGAAAATCTCTGTAATATTTATTGTCTAATCTCTATAATGAAAAGCATTAGCTGTCATACGTTTCATACATACACAATGACTGCTGAGTATACACTGTCAGCCAAAGTGGATGATCTAGTTGTGGATGAAATAATGGAGACACACGAACCATTTACATTGTTTATATAAATATGTTGCTCATTTCAGAGGAGTGCTAGACCCTGCAATTAATACCCTAGTCGGATACCAGAGAAAGCATTGACTCTATGTATTGTTTTTGTTCTATTTATGTGTATTTAGTTAGTTATTGACACGCACATCTCTACCCGGGCAGCCATCAACATACGTGTTGCCATGGAAGAGTGAAAAATGACTGTTACGTATATTTATTTTCTCTGCTGATAATCGCTAGGAAGCAAAGCGTTATAAATATTCTTACAAAAACATCTTAACCCCTGCGCTGCTGCAAGCGAACGCTGCATATTCCGGCTCCGTATGGGCAGGCACACTGGTCCACTTTAATTGCTGCTAAGGTATTTGGAGGCTTGGAAAACAAAATCTTTTAATTGCAGCTGAATTATCAGTTAGTACATTGTAGAGGAATAAAAAGTACTTTGAAAATAATAATATTAAATAATTTGCCTTTATGTTCTTGCTCCTTGCAAAGCCTCTACTCCCAACATTTAGACATAGTTGCCAACCTTTAACAATTGGCCTCCGGGAGTCTCGGTGTAGAGGTGGGCGTGAGGGGACGGGGCTCCACGAATCGCGGAACAAAATTATGGGATTCCCGGAGAATTGCATCACGAAAGCTTCAAATCTTAAGTGGGCAGATGCGGGAGAATTGTCAGCTCTCCCAGGAGTCCGGGAGACCTACCCGGAATTCGGGAGTCACTCGGGCATTCCAGGAGAGTTGGCAAGTATGCATTTAGAATAATGAAATCGTGACAAAATAAGCCCCGCCTCTGGTCTGCCCCAACTTCGCCCACAAATAAGAACTTGCTGTAAAACTACACCCACTTTTTCTGAAGCGCCGCCTCTTTTGCGGCCTACAAATCGGTATGTCCCGCCAAAATCAGGATCATTGGGAGATATGGCCAAACAATCAAAATAAATCATCCATAGGATAAAACTTAGCCAATAGAGATGAAGGGTGCCCAAGAGTTTATTATTGGTTGAACTAGCCAATAGTAACGCATTATGACATTATACAGTTTCCTATTGGCTGATCACTCACACGACTTTCATTAAATGTTCCTTCTTAAGGATAATGACTATTTTCCATATACAGGGAGAGCCTCAGTGGTGGAAGGATTTTTTTTGAACACTGCATGCTATGCTTCATTTACTCGCATTCATTGCAACTATCCTCCATTGACGCCCACCTCAGCCCTGACCACAAGCCCTAAGGTATCGCTGGCATTTTCTAGACGCCAGTTGGTAAGCGGTGTTAGTGTGTGTGTAAGACTAAATAAACTACTTTTACTTAATTCACCATCATTGGCAACCACAAAACTCTGCAGTCCGGGCAGCCAGAGTTACAAATGATGCAAAATGCACATAAAAAGAGAAGTATAGACAAGGTTGACGGAGGTGCAGACAAAGGGTAGAGAGGACCCTGCTCGTGAGAGCTTACAGTCTAAAGGGCACAGATGTTGAATGCAAATTAAATTTAACTAAAGCAGCTGTCCTTCAGTTTCAGCGCCAAGTCCGTCCCACATCACAAGTGACTTTAATCAATTAACCGTCTTGTTAGCAGCAGGTGTATGCTACTGACAACTTTAAAATACTTGGAGTTTGATAACCTAACCATAAATGTTTAATTTAACCTTAGCACGTATGTTGTGTAATAAGAGAGACCACACTGACTTGTTGGCAATTAGCTCTATTTATTAAATTAACCTCACCTGATATGGTGGAGGGAGAACACTGTACTCAGCCTTGGCTACTGATCAGGATGTCCCATCACAAGTCCCCATCCTCGGGATATCCGTATTATCTGCCATTTTACTTAAGCACACTGTTGTAGTGTATCCTTAAACTGGGACACTAATCCCCAGACAATCTGGAACGTGACTCTTCTGGGCTAAACGTAACGCACCGCAAGCCAGCCCAAAGGGGCTGTACTTGCCCCGAACCTAAGCCGACTCTTTGAAGTGAACGGGTTGCAAACGTCTCACCAGCATCACCGTGTGCTTAACCAACCTTGCTTATCGCCTGTACTGTGTTCTCCTGCCACTGTAAAGTAGCTCCAGCCTTAGGACTCCAGTCTCACCATGCACCAGATGGTTCCACATACCTAGAGCAGCACACCTGTACAATACCTGGCCTGTGCACTATAACCACAGCCTGTGCATCAAGTGGCCCATTCCTTCCGGGTCTAGACAAGCACACCCGTACCAACCCTTGCCTGCGCATCATGTGGCCCATTACCTCTGGGGTTAGACCAGCACACCCATACCATACCTGGCCTGTGCACTATAACCACAGCCTGTGCAATAAGTGGCCCATTACTTCCGGGGCTAGACCAGCAAATCCGTACCTTACCTAGTCTGCGCATCATGTGGCCCATTACCTCTGGGGTTAGACCAGCACATCCGTACCTTACCTGGTCTGCGCATCATGTGGCCCATTACCTCTGGGGTTAGACCAGCACATCCATACCAAACCTGGCCTGTGCACTATAACCACAGCCTGTGCAATAAGTGGCCCATTACTTCCGGGGCTAGATCAGCACGCCCGTACCTTACCTGGCCTGCGCATTATGTGGCCCATTACCTCTGGGGTTAGACCAGCACACCCATACCATACCTGGCCTGTGCACTATAACCACAGCCTGTGCAATAAGTGGCCCATTACTTCCGGGGCTAGACCAGCAAATCCGTACCTTACCTAGTCTGCGCATCATGTGGCCCATTACCTCTGGGGTTAGACCAGCACATCCGTACCTTACCTGGTCTGCGCATCATGTGGCCCATTACCTCTGGGGTTAGACCAGCACATCCATACCAAACCTGGCCTGTGCACTATAACCACAGCCTGTGCAATAAGTGGCCCATTACTTCCGGGGCTAGATCAGCACGCCCGTACCTTACCTGGCCTGCGCATTATGTGGCCCATTACCTCTGCGGCTAGACCAGCACATCCATACCATACCTGGCCTGTGCACTATAACCACAGCCTGTGCAATAAGTGGCCCATTACTTCCGGGGCTAGACCAGCAAATCCGTACCTTACCTGGTCTGCGCATTATGTGGCCCATTACCTCTGGGGCTAGACCAGCACATCCGTACCAAACCTGGCCTGTGCACTATAACCACAGCCTGTGCAATAAGTAGCCCATTACTTCCGGGGCTAGATCAGCACGCCCGTACCTTACCTGGCCTGCGCATTATGTGGCCCATTACCTCTGGGGTTAGACCAGCACGCCCGTACCTCACCTGGCCTGCCCATTATGTGGCCCATTACCTCCGGGGCTAGACCAGCACACCCGTACCATACCTGGCCTGCGCACGATTACCATGACTTGCGCACCAAGTGGCCCATTACCTAGACCAGCACACCTGTACTAGTTACCAGAACCCGTGCAGCTCCAAGCAGCCTCGGGAGAGAACTTTAACCCAGGTGCTGATAACTCCGGATCCAGCAGTCAGGAATGGGTGGGAGGGCTGCTTGTCTGGATCCCAAGAGAATTAATTGACTCTTCCTTGTCCTTATATAGCCTGTCCCCTTGAGCCTGCACTCCCCATGACCTGTACATGGGCATCACCACCTACTTGGTTAGTCAATCCTTAGTGGGACAAATAGTTATGTACACAAACCTGAGCTTTTAGTCTCCCTCGGCTTAATCCGTCCCTCATTTCTAATGCTCCTGTTTACATATAATAATATTCATCCTCTGTCACACAAGAACAGTCCAGCTCTGAAAACGCTGCATGCAGGAAAATTCCAAATTCTCCTGCCATTGGCTGCAGAGAGGGGCCAAGGTGGGGGGAGGGTGGACATTCTGTAAAAGAAAAAAAGCTGTATTTCCAGAAATCAGTCCCTGGTGTTCTAGTACTTGAGGGAAGGGGGACTTAATATTTAAATAATGTATTTGGATAGACCTCTCCTTTTTAGGAAAGCAAAAAATTGCATGCTTTCGATGGTCTCCAGACCATTAAAATATGCCAATGTGTGTTTCAAAATACCAGGCAATTCCTCTTTATATGTAATCCGACAACTAAAATTTAAGGTGTTGATGGCTAGAAATTAGCAATGACCAAACGAGAGGCCATGAAGCTGTAAGAAAAAACAAAAAACTTTAGTATACCCAAAGTGTCCCGGGCTTGCATGTGATTCTTCTAATTTCAGTCCTGGGCACCCTCCCCATAACCACCCCACCCCTCCACGCACAAAAAGTCCCAACCTCTGCCTAGATCTCCTGGTTTTGCAGTATAGACGTAAAAGAGCGTTGGAGACAGTTTAGGAGTTTAACTCCCAACAGCTTAACGAGTGACCCTGACAGATCAGGGGGTAAATGCATCAAAGAACGGATTTTGCAAATTGGGAATATTCGGCGACTTTGCAGGGGAAGTTTCAAACAGCAGTGGCTTTATAAGCAAAACTTGCATTTGTAGCCATTGCTGTTTGGAAATTTTCCCTGCAAAGTCGCCGAATATTGCTGTCTTGCAAAATCCGTATTTTAATATATTTAACCCCTGGAGTGTAAGCTAAAATAGTGATTTGAGGGTGTGGCCAGATTGACCGGGTGAGTGGCCAGTTCGGAAGAGAAAGCCATTGGGTGAATGTGGGTGGTCTGCTTAAACATACACCATTACAGAAAAAATGTCATTTTAAAAATATATTGCATTAATTTGCATCTTCCTAAACTTTGCAATGTATTTAATTACAAAATAATGCAACCTCTTAATTAGATTGCTTTGCTTTGATCAACTTTTTTTTATAATATGCAGTACCTTTTTGTGCCTCCAGAGGTCACTGTTGCAGTTTGTCTATAGAAAGCAATTAGCCAACGGCAAAATCTCTCCATATATAATATTAGCTTTAAAATAAAAATGCAAAACAATGAATTTCTGAAATAAAAATTGAATCGTGCATCACTGTACAATAGTTGTACCTTTTGCTTTATTCTGTGGAAATAGCTCTACAACATATAGCTCTAAACAAATAGCTCTAAACATTAATACTGATCCCCTCTGTCGATTCTTTAGAACACTTTACATTTTTAAAGCAAATGATGGTTATCCCAAAGAGTCTGCAATCAAAAATTGTGGAATTGCAAATCTAAACAAAGGTGTATCATCTAATCTGCACTATTGGTGGCCTTCATCTCTTCCTTGTTTCATTTCACTCATTATGTTCCACCATACCCGATCACTGAGTATTGGAATGAGGCATCACATCATCATTTATTTATATAGCCCCACTGATTTCGCAGCGCTGTACAGAGAACTCCTTAATATCTGTCCCTGCCCCATTGGAGCTTACAGTCTAAATTCCCTAATATAGACACACACACACACACACACACACACACACACACACACACACACACACACACACACACACACACACACACACACACACACACACACACACACACACACACACACACACACACACAGAGACTAGGGTCAATTTTGATAGCAGCCAATTAGCCTACTAGTACGTTTTTGGAGTGTGAGAGGAAACCGAAGCACCCAGAGGAAATCCACGCAAACACGTGGAAAACATACAAACACAGATAAGGCCATGATCAGGAATTGAACTCATGACCCCAGAGCTGTGAGGCAGAAGTGTTAACCACTGAGCCACCGTGCTGCCCACTACTGTTTTTTGGGGGCTTCAGTCTCCCCTCAAGCCCTACTGTATGTTGATCGTTGCAATCCTATTCAACTACTAATTGTGAGCAGTTCTTCTTGGCTCAGATATTTTTCTTATGATGAATATTATTTGACCCTTGTCCTTTCACCCCTGATTCTTTCTTTTTTTTTTTGTTTGATTTTGGATTATAATGCTGCTGGGCTCCATTGGAGAAGTCCGAAAACATCCCCGCCACACTCCCTGTTGCCTATCTTCTGGTTTAAAAACTGGACGAGGGTCTTGCCATGTCTACCTGGGCAACCACTCAACTATTTTTGTTGGCGAGCCAAAACTCTGCCCCAACCCCAGCAGGGCAATTACCTGCAGACCAGCACAATAGGGAGAAAACGGGTGAGTGGTAGGGTTTGAAAATGATCAATTAGGTTTCTAGAAGTGTTCCTTTCAGTTAATTTTCAACACAACATCACTATGCAAATGTTGGCTCTCTGGCAGTCAAGACCTTTAAGAAGAATTATCCTTTTTAGTTTTTATTTATTTATTTATTTAGTTATTAAATATGGCTTCTGTGCCATCCAAGCTTCAAAAAAGCCAGTTGTGTTGAGTGGAGAAAAAAAAAAACACAGTATGGAGCCGAAGGCGGCGTGTATAATTACAGTGTGTAAAAGAAATGTTAGCTGAAAATGATATATTTATTGGTTTGATGTTTAAAATGCACGCTTTCAAGACCATTCAGGTGCCGGGCTCAGCCGTGTGTGACTATAATTTCAGAACAGTTTACTCTCTGACGCCTTTCAACATTTATACTGTTCCTCGCAATTCTCTCCTCTACATATAGCGAGAGAGCGTGATACTACAACTAGGTGATGGGGAGCAGGAACGTTATTGTTCTTAAATAATTGACCCTTTCCTCGCTGGGCAGGTGAACATGCCACGCAGTTATCACATGCTCAATTTCACGCCAATTGGCTTTTTTTTTTTGTTGCTTTTTTTAAAGGAGAGAAAAAAAATCAACCGGTTGGCTTTTAATAAAGAGAAATACTTAAGAATTGCTGGGAAATTGAATTTCTTTGCTCTGCTGAGCTTGTAACTAGCATATATTATTAAGTGATCTGTTACAGGAAGCTGGACTAAATCATTGTGATTTAGGTAACACTTGTAGAAAGGTATAATGTAGCTGTTCAGTGTATGCAATAGGGATACAGAATGTTTTTTTTATTTGTACAGTACCTATGTACACTTTTTTTTTTTTCAATAATAACATGTTTATAATGAACTTTATATGCTTTACTAACTTTTGCAAGTGTTAATGTATGTGTGTAATGTCTACTTTTCTAGCATGCCTTTGTGTTTGTTTTAAGAACTTCAGTCTACTACACGAAGGCTGTGTGGTTCGCATTTTTAGTTTGATTGTTCAGTTACAAGGGTGCAAAAATGAAAAATGAAAATGAGGAACAGGTGGGGTGTGGGGGGGGGGGGGGGGAGGAAACACATCAACACAGTTGTGACAAATACAACCAGCTCAGAAAATGTAAGATGGGGCTCCTACAGAGAAGAGACCTGCGGTAAACCTCAGGTGCTGTGAGAGGCCGGATTCTCTGATACAAACTCAAGCCAGGCAAACCAATGGAGTAGGGGAACCCAATTTTCTCCATCTTGAAACTAAACTGTACCTTGTGTATCAGTTATGTAACGTGTGTCACAATGCAGTAATGTAGGTAATAAATATGGAGTACTTTGTCTTACTTTAGATCCGCGCCGGCCGGCCGGTGGTGCGGAGTCTAACAAACCCCCTAGTGTTCACCAAGAACCTCCGCAAGGCGGGATGGCCTTCGCTGCGGACGAACAAAGGTGGCGGTCCACTGGTCTGCCTCTAGAGGTAAGGATGCGGGAGAGAGCTCACGATCACACTGGAACTGGAGGATGAATATGAACCACTCCGTGGTCAGGATAGCCAAGATCTGGTTCACTGGATACAGATAATGCGTGGTACAACAAGCCTGGGTCTGGTACACTGGAGCAGAGAGGTTAACGTGGTCAGCAAGCCTTGGTCTGGTACACTGGAGCAGAGAGGTTAACGTGGTCAGCAAGCCTTGGTCTGGTACACTGGAGCAGAGAGGTTAACGTGGTCAGCAAGCCTGGGTCTGGTACACTGGAGCAGAGAGGTTAACGTGGTCAGCAAGCCTGGGTCTGGTACACTGGAGCAGAGAGGTTAACGTGGTCAGCAAGCCTGGGTCTGGTACACTGGAGCAGAGAGGTTAACGTGGTCAGCAAGCCTGGGTCTGGTACACTGGAGCAGAGAGGTTAACGTGGTCAGCAAGCCTTGGTCTGGTACACTGGAGCAGAGAGGTTAACGTGGTCAGCAAGCCTGGGTCTGGTACACTGGAGCAGAGAGGTTAACGTGGTCAGCAAGCCTTGGTCTGGTACACTGGAGCAGAGAGGTTAACGTGGTCAGCAAGCCTTGGTCTGGTATACTGAGAAGCAGAGTCTGGAAGTCAGCAAGCCTGGGTCTGGTACACTGGGAAGCAGAGTCTGGAAGTCAGCAAGCCTGGGTCTGGTACACTGGGAAGCAGAGTCTGAAAGTCAGCAAGCCTGGGTCTGGTACACTGGAGCAGAGAGGTTAACGTGGTCAGCAAGCCTGGGTCTGGTACACTGGAATCGCACAGAATCGCCAAGTTAGGACCCGGAAGAAGTTGCTCTGATGCTGTCCAGGCGTCAGAGCAGGGTTTTCATACTAGCAGATTTGAATTCCCCGCCCTGCGCGATCATGTGACCAGGTTGCCGGGACCCGGAAGACAGAGCGATCGCGGCGCAGGCATGGGGACAGGTGAGTTGTAACACCTTGGAGGTGACCTTGGACAGAGGGGGAAGGGAGGGGGCCGTCTAGGCTTGGGCTATAACTGCCCTAGTTGCAATAAATATGTGACCTATGACATATCGCTCACCAGAGGAGACCTGGGGGTGAAAGAGGTGGAAAAGCTCCACTTCCGGGGGCCATGGTTTTGCATTTAACCAGCAATCTGGAAGCTAAGCAGAAAAAAGTGCAGCAACTTCCCTACAAGATATATCATTGTATGAAACCACCAGTTACTTTATGGAACAATTGGATGAGATGAAATTGCTTGGTTTCCTCTGCACAGATTCTCCACACGTCGTAGGACATGAAACAACCCTACAGCTAAAGTGATTCCAGTAACTGATGGTACGTTCCACACCCAACCTAATGTGAAGACGCTCTTGGCCACCACTGAAACAGGAGAAGAACATGGCAAGGAGGGAATAGTTTTGTTTGATTGATGTGGGGATGGGAAATTCTTTGCTGACATTGGAGGCAAATGCTCAACAATGCAACTGAGAAGGGAATATTAGGTTGAGAAGCTGTGGGTGTTAGGCTGAGTACACATTACAGGTTTTTCACCCGATTATCGGGACCAATTACACGATAAACAACTGTTTGGCCCAATATCGCATTAGTGTGTACACTGCACCGATGAACCATTATTGTTCCAAAGCTCATCGTATCGTTTCATTTGATTTTATAAAAGGACTAAAAATCTTGTTCAACGATGGATGTCGTTCCAATTCTGCAGTGTGTACGCACTCACAGTCGGATCTCCATAGAGTGTACAGAGTCACAATATTTTCAGCCACTGGTTATGACAGATGAAGAACACAGATCTGAAGGTAAATCGTATAAAACGTGTGTAGTGTGTACACAGGAATCTGCATGCCGATCGGGACTTTCAGTCGTTTGTAAAATTGTTAAAAATATCACATCAGGAGAAATTTTCTGTAGTGTGTAACCCAGCCTTAGGCAGGGAACTATCCATGGATTGGTGCTGAATGAAAAGACATGAGATATTCTTGTAGAGGTAGAAATGTTGCTTTATCAAGTTGGCATCTAGGGAATATCTGTAAAAGCAGTGGGTTTTCTAAGAAACAGATACAGAATTCTCATTGATGGGAACATTCTAAAAACATTCCTCATACCATCTGCCCCTGTATCATCTCTCTTGCACTGTACACTTTTAGTAATTCTCAGCATTCATCGTATCCATCCATCATGGTCTGTATATATGGATAATTGCAGAGATCTACGTATTTTCTTCTTTATGCTCAGATTAATGCTAATATGTTTTTGTTTTTTTATATATACTTGCTCCTTACTGCAGTCTGCTATATTTTGTTTGCTATATTTTTGCACAGTCTTCTTCTGTATGTATAAATGGTACAACACACACCTATTATACCTTACTCTGCATGCTAAATGTAGTTCTCATTATGAAAGTGAAGTTCGATGCGTTTTTGTGGCCCAAGCTTAGTAATAAAAAGATAGCCACAAAATTGCGGTCTTACATATGTATTTTGAGTCGTAGGTATCTCAGGATTACTTAGAAACCAGCAGTATTTCTACATCCGTCATATAAATGCTCATACCTACACCCAACTATAGCTTAGAGTTGCAACTTGCCAGTGTTCGTTATACATGTAAAAGTCCCATTACACTATTCGTACACGATTGTAATGCAATGAAGTGTTTTTTTTACACAAGAGAGAATAGATTAATAAATGAGAATCTTGCATTTTCCATATAAAATATCGATTTATATAACTAATATGATTCTTCTTTCCTGCAGTAGTCCAAATGGAAATAACAAATGCAAAATTCAAAGTAGATGGTCGTAACGTGACATAATATAGCTGCAACGCAGTGCACAATCCTCTTTAGTGATGTCACATTTCACTAAAGTGCATCGGTCTAGTTTTGCAGAGCAGTGCAACAGTTATTTAATTTTGTGGAGCAAGATTATTGTTTAAAAAAGCTAAAGGGGTGTAAGAGGACATTTTTATAGGGGTGTTCCAAGCGATGACCATTTTCACTCCACAAGAGGATTTTCTAATCAGATGTGGAAGTTTTCGGTCTTTTTCTTTACTTTTTTGAATCTTCACATTGCGCCTCATCAGCGACTTTTTAGGGACGTTCCTCTCAGGTTTGTTTGTCCAATAAAATACAGCTTTCCTTACCACAATGAATGCAGCCATTTTGTGGAATTAACTAATATATATATATATAGCCTATTGATTTAACTAGGAACGATTGGCATCATTAGGTCTGACTAATATTCACGAGGCACTGCCTACCGATTTGAAGCTGCATTTTAGTTTTTAGTGAAGTGATAGGTTGAATATTTTGGTTCAGGCCACAAAATGGCCGACGCCACTGTGTGTCTGTCCATGCCAACTTCCTGAGGCGTCTCTCTGTGCTGCTTATTCCTGAGCTCTGCATGCATGGCGTCGGCAAGGAGCAATTTAGGCTGTTGTGCGGCTCCGTCTCGTCAGAAATGGCCCTCGTATGTGTTTCAGGTGCCAAGTTATGCAATGGATAGGCGTAGTGTAAAGTTCTCATCGCATCGACAATCTGTGCATCAGGGAGAGCTTGGCAGTCTTCCATCATGAATAACTTCCCCCAACAGTATAAAGCATATGCATATGATATACTTACTGGATTTTCTCTTGCTGGGTTCTTTGACAACACCCAAATAGTTGTTTGGAACAGTGCCACATTTTTTATTTTTTTTCTGATTCTGATACTGATCTTTACATATTTATCAGCCAAAACTCTGCAGCAAACACAACAATTCAAGTCTGCAACGTGATAATGGAAACTATTTAATACTGATGTATAGATTGAACCTTGATCATCATCTCTTTACCCACAATTCATGACATATATTTAGAGAGTTTTGCTGCGGTTACTCAGTTTTCCCATCAGATTATTGCAAATTAATGTTTCGTACAACCTGAATGATTCAGGGTATTTGAAGGGTAGATCGCCATAAGACATGTTACACTTGTTTGGGGGTTTTTTGGTCAGTGTTGTCTAGTTATAACCACTATCGCAAATGCGCCGACATCAACTCATGTAAACTGCATTTAAAACGCACGTGTGTTTTTGGTACGGTTGTCATGCATTTAGCAGTGTTACAAGAATAAAACCAGATGCAAGCTTCTGCCCTGTTTGCACTTGATCCTGTCCACCTAATGGCAATTTTCTCATATTCCCAGCCCCATCATTCACCTTTCCACATCAACAACTGTAATACTAACAGCCTTATTCCCGTCCATTTCATTCACAAATCTAGGCCCCCATTGTTTTGCACCTTCTGGAATGCCTGATCTGTCTATAACAAATTAACCTCCATCCATAACTTGTTCATCTCTAGATCCCTGAATCTCCTGGCACTCACTGAATCCTGGCTGTCGCCTTCAGACAGCACCTCTGCAAGTAGCACTTTAATACATCACGCATACTCCAAGACTCTGGGATAAACCAGACAGCTCTTAGTTCACTGTGTACTCATTCCTCCTCCCTCTCTTTCATTTTCCTCTTTTTAAGTCGACACTAATCACCTATTCCCACCTATTTTACTTTTTTTGAACCATCAATATCCAGGAGCATCACTAACGTATCTAACTTCGTCTTCCCACTCTCTGGCCATAACTTACATACATTCAATGTCCTCTTTATCCCTACCTACCACATCCTAAATCTGCTTGCCTGTGTAAAGTAGACCTTTCCATAGAATGTCATGGTATTCTCTCTTCCTCTCTTGTTACCGTTTGATTCCTAATCTCTAACCTCCCCTTCTCCGACCAGGCAGTCTCCCTATACAGCACCCTGTAATCTACTCTGTATTATTTATGTAAATCTACTCTTCCCTCACTCACCCCAACCACAACTGTGGCCATCGTTTCTCCCAAGTACCGTACAAAAACCTAATGTGCTGCTGAATATACAGTGAGGATATCTGGTTTAAGCTCCGAATTCCTCAACTACAAATCCTAACTTTATGACTTTAACTCTGCCCTTAGCTTGGCTAAGCAAACTTAATTCTCCTCAGTTATATCCTCGCTGGTTTTCCACATCTGACTCCCTACTTAACCCACCTCCACCTTTCCCAACAAAAATGTTTCGTACACAAAGACATTTGATAGCTGCTTCAAAAACAAACACGAATACAATCAGGCGTGACATTGTGTTCCACAACTATGACCATGACATCACTACTTGCCATAACCAGATCATCCATTAGGCAACCTAGGCGTCTCATGGGTACCGAGGGGCCTGTATTACCCTAACCTGTTTTTATGTTCGTGTTTTTGTTTTCTGACAATTGGAGGAGGAAAGGAGCCCAACCCAGTATGTTACTTAGGGCCCCACTGGGTCTTAATACTTCTCTGATACTTTCAATTTCATCCCCTGCTTTTCCAGTCCAGTAACTTGATACGAACCTCTAACCTCACATCCTGTCCATATGATCTAATTCCTTCTGACCATGTGATCTAATTCCTTCTGACCATGTGATCTAATTCCTTCTGACCATGTGATCTAATTCCTTCTGACCATGTGATCTAATTCCTTCTGACACTACTCCATCACAATAGTGGCAAGCGCCTTGGCTAATTTTTTTAAATTCAATAGTAGTTTATTCAAAGTTTAAGGGGTACAGAAAAGCAAAAAAAAAGGGGGGGGGGGGGGTGGGAAGGACAAAACAAATAGAGGGGAAGGTGGGGTACATAGTGGGGAGGAACTCATTATACAATATCGTAGAAACAATACATAGCATAAAAGTATCTATCAGCATTATATGTCCAATATGCATCAAAAATATAGAGGTTGTACACATAGCGGATCCTTTACCTATGCCAATCTATGTGGGTCCTAACGGGAGCTCGTTCAGTGAGAACGGGATTGGCTTATTTTTTTAACCATTCCGTCTCCATTTTCCCCTTTGCCTTCAATTTCGCAATCATCATTTCTATTCTCAAGAAAACCTCTCTTGATCCATGTCCAGACTACTGAATAATCTCTCTATTCCATTTGCTTAATGTACAATGCTGAGTGACATATTGGGGCCTGGTAAAGAATATTAATAATATAGTAACCCCAGAGTTGGCAATGAATGCTGCCTTTTGGGGTTCTAACTTTCCCCATGCCATCTGGGTAATATATAGTGGCCAAGATGTCACCGAAACCCCTAACCAATGTCCAATACCTCCCGTCTTCAATGTATACAGGTCAAAGACTTGGAAATACTTCTGACCAGTATATAATTCTCCACAGGCAAAAAAATGAATGACAAAATTAAAACCCTCTTTCACAAAACATTCTTGCCAACCATCATGTGTCTTACATTGCCAAGGCTAACCAACCAGAACGCAGGGTCTGTAGAAGAAAGTTCCTGTCATTGGCTGGTGGTGCTTTTGGAATGTAAGAAGTAATACCAGGGCAGCACAGTGGCCTAGTAGTTAGCACTTCTGCCTCTCAGCACTGGGGTCATGAGTTCGATTCCCGACCATGGCCTTATCTGTGTGGAGTTTGTATGTTCTCCCTGTGTTTGCGTGGGTTTCCTCCGGGTGCTCCGGTTTCCTCCCACACTCCAAAAAAACATACTAGTAGGTTAATTGACTGCAATCAAAATTGACCCTAGTCTCTCACTCTCTGTTCGTCTGTGTGTCTATATTAGGGAACTTAGACTGTAAGCTCCAATGGGGCAGGGACTGATGTGAATGAGTTCTCTGTACAGCACTGCGGAATTAGTGGCGCTATATAAATAAATGATGATGATGATGATGATGAATAAAGAAGACAGTATGGGGTTATTAACCATCATTGTATTTGTCTTCACATAGGGCTTTTTTAAATTTTTTAATTTTTCTGTTTTATCAACAGCTCTTGTTCACTGTCTGGTTCAGTATAAGAAATAGGGGCCAGGTAATGTTGTTGGTCCCACTCCTTTCTAAGGTCAGCCAGCCTCATACTGACCAACTCATGGTCTGGCTACCATGGATCTGTTGAAGCGGGTTTCTCCAAAATCATGTTACCCAGTCCACCTGGCTTATGCAGAGCCTGGTTATACACATTTTATTGAGGGAGCAGACAATGCTACCCTGTTTTTAATGATTGCAAATATTAATGACGATGAGACTCTGTGGTCCAATCACTGCCGTCCTCCCCTTTGCATGCAGCTGCCCAAACAACACAAGCGATTTGCTCAGCTTATTATCACCAAACCATTACAAGGGAAATTAATTAGTCCTCAATCTTTTCCCGCATTGAAAAAAAAAAAAAAAAAAAAAGACTCATCCTCCTAACTACACATCTTATCCAATCATATCATTATATTATTTGAAATACGGTTGACAATGAAAACAAATTTAGAATTGATATTCCTCCTCTACAATATAACTTATTCTTCCGGTTGCACAACCCATAATGAACGTAGTTGATCGCAGCACTTTTATATATAACTCTGCCACTTCCTTACACCTTCAACACCACCGTGAAAAAATAAAATACAGTTCCTGAACCAAATATGTTATGTGGAAATTATTCTGAAACCTCATAGTAGACAGCAAAATCGGGAGAAAATGTATTACGTTAAAAAGAAATGAAACACCAGGTGGCACCCTAGCAGGACAATTGTGGTAGTCTTCGCACCAGTGTCATCTGATGAAACACCATCCCGGCGTTAATCCGGCCAGGCTCCCGATGTCAGAATCTCCTGTTGTTACATCCTATTTTGTAGCAAATCGGGGGAAAAAACAGAATATTACACATCACTTTTATGTTTTAGTAAAAATAATTATTTGCACTATAACACACAAGGGATGGTTATTAGATGTATGGCCTCCTGTAAATAATATCTGTATAAAGTTCTGATGTCGTAACTTATAATTGGTGAGTTGTGATGTCATTCCTGCTGTGTTCATTAGGAAACTTGTGTATTCTATGGAATAATGCACACCCTCTGATAAATTATTACAGATACTACCTTGGATTTCTGTAAACAGTGTCAAAACACTTGGTTTACGGCCTCATGCTTATATATGGTCCCAGAATCCTCTGTGACTTATAACATATGTATAATTTACAGTAGGGGGGGTCATTATCCAATATATAAAGCCACATTGGTTGATTGGCATTAAGAAATGTTGAGTTCTGACATCCTCATCATTTATTTTTATAGCGCCAACGTATTCCATAGCACTTTACAATTGGGGACAAACACGGTAAACTAATAAACAAACTGGGTAAAACAGACAAAGAGGTGAGAAGGTCCTGCTCGCAAGCTTACAATCTGTGGGACAATGGGCGTTTGACACATGAGGCTAAGTCTAAATTTTGCATTTCGGCCCAGCCAGGCTGTAAAGGTAAAAGTGACTCATAAGCTAAATGATCCCGTCACACAACAATGTTGGTCAGGGGGTAGTTGTCTTGTGGGAAATTCTGTAACGGGTAATATGGTAAGGTAGTGAGGTTAAGAGAGTGGTTGAGGAATATTATACGCTTGTCTGAAGAGGTAGGTTTTCAGAGAACGCTTGAAAGTTTGTAGACCAGAGGAGAGTTTTATTGTGCGAGGGAGAGAATTCCATAGAGTGGGTGCAGCCCAAAAAAAAAAGTCCTGTAACCGGGAATGGGAGGATGTAATGAGGGTGAATGAGAGACGCAGATCTTGTGCAGACCGGAGTTGCTGAGTTGGGAGATATTTTGAGACAAGAGAGGAGATGTATGTTGGTGCAGCTTTGTTGATGGCCTTGTAGGTTAGTAAAAATATTTTATATTGGATTCGGTAGAAAACAGGCAGCCAGTGTAGAGACATACAGAGTGATTCAACAGAGAAAATGTCCTTGCTTATAATTTGTGAGATCAGAATGGAATTCCGACACTGGTGGTACTGAGTAAAGTTGTCATTTGATTGGACAAACCGCATCCAGTCATGTGGGCCATTGACCTTTACGTAGTATATATTGCAGACCCTAGATAACACACCGAATGGAGGCGTTTGGGGCATTTCCAGAATGGAGAAGGTACTCCCCCCCCCCCCCCCCCCCGCCCCCCCCATGGGTTTATTAGTCTAGGGGAAAAAAAGGCTTAAGTTGGTCACAGAAGCCAATCTTGACACATGGCCCATGCGTGGTCAGGAGCCCGTTGTTCGTCCCTCAGGTCAAGTGGCTTGTCCCTTCCAGACCACATGGAGGCCTGTGTGTGCTTTCAGAAGATGACAGTACACACAGGTGGTTATTGGTGATCTCACTGTATTTAGGAACCGGCCTGGTATTGATCTAATGGAATCATAATTCAGTTGGATTATCTTTGGCATTGCGCACATTTTAGGGCCACACTCGTGGCAGTATGGCACCACCTCGCCCATATTGCCCTCATGCTTGACCACCGTTGAGACGTCACGCGTGTCTGATGGGAAGGGAAGGCTTCCATGGACAGTTTGTGTTGCGTTGAATGCAAGATGTACATGACTGTGCATAGGTTTAACGAGGACCATTTACAAGTATGCTTTCCCAATAAAACTACTACATTCATTTTGCAGTTAAAAACCTAAATCAACTCGACAGCCCTGTGACTGGCTGAACAGTGAGTTGCCATAGAGACATAATGCTCTGATAGCGATAGTGAGCGGCAGGTATTAAGTGTGAAGACAAGGCTTAAGGTTTTACAGTTTGGATTTAAAATTTTATTGTTCTATATGATATTATAAGACCTCACCTCTTCATTCTATATCTCATGTATACCGTGGACATTTAGCCATAGAACACTGGAGAATAGCAGATATTAAATATCAAGACAGCAATTTCATGGCAATTAACAGCTGGAGTGACGGAAAGTTCTGGCATTACGACCATGGCTTTATCTGTTCTGATTTAATTACAATAAGAGGTTGGTCATTTATTAACTGTAAAACTCCATAGTCATTTGTGCTCGCATTTAGCGGGACACAGGAAAAAAAACCTAGGGATAATGGTTTATTATCTATGTATATTATCCGGAACAATCAAACATTTTCCGGGTACTCCCAAGATGCACTGCCATCGCTGGACTTGTGGTTCACTGATAGCCAAAGTGGTTCGAAAGTGATTTGCAAGCTGCTGTTGGTTCCAGATAGCCCCAGACCTAATCGTTTTTACCATCTTCCTCATCAGCGTTTATTGATAGGACGCCACGGATTCCTTAGCGTAGACAATCCTCTTACAGACACTGTGTTCTATACAAGAATGCAGTAAAGTAGTAGCACATGTGAGACTACGGTAACGCACGATATAAGAATGAGTCATGCAGAAGCAAGAGATAATTGTATATAATATATACATTACTATGCATGGGAGATGTGTCAGACTGTCCGCACACTGTATGGAGCCTACCAATAGTAAAAATATAAAAGTAAAAAGTTAATTTGTGGGGGGAAAAAAAAATAACATAGAAGTACCTCTTTCCATCCTAAACCCTTCACTAGCATGAAAACAAAACGTCATTCGTTTAGGTGAATGTCGGTCACCCCATATTAACCTCAGCCTCAAAAATCTGTCCTCTTAGCTCTGGCCTTGGTTGTTTCAAAGTAGGAATTACGTTGCATCAGTGTGTCAATGTAGCATCTTCTGGAGGAAAATTTAACTTTTAAAACATCTCCACCTTTACTCCTGGACCCTGGACCTGTCAGGATTTGTATAAAGTTACTTGATATTGCTGTATTTGGATGAACTAAGCAATTAAATGTTGATGTAAATAGTCGAGTTTGCACTTGGGTGCAAGTAACTATGGGGAGAATCGTGAATAAATTGTATTTTTTTTTATCTCATTATTTGTCCATAAAATAATATACACTGTAAATGTTCTAATGTGCTACAAAAAGAAAGCTGTTTGTCCTGAACAAATGTATATGTGTGGATTAAGAAATAAAAAGTTATTCCCAGGTCACCAATGTCTCTGGTCACCGATATAAAGAAGTTGTGGGTGAATTTGGGACATGACTAGCCTACAGATTGGTTTGTGTTCTACTGCACAAACATGCACTCCCAATATAGCATGTAGGTGCCACATTGGCACCGATCATGTTATTGGGGCATTTACCAAATTGCCAATCAGACCAAATCACCAACTCTTGCTCTTTAATGGTAGTCTACTTCTATATTTTGAGAATGTTTTTAACATGCTATTGTAGTTTTGTTAATGTGTGCACTGAATACTACACCATATGTGCTGTACCTTTTATCTTTTTGTTCAAGCTAGTTATGTACCACTTGAGAGGTTGACTATACACTGAAATAAATGAGTTCCTTTCTCATTCATCCACACCCACTGAGCCACTCTGCCCTACACTTCCCTTCTTACCTTCTAATCCCCTCTCACTCCTGCTCCAAGACTTCTCTCGTGCTGCTCCCCACCTATGGAACTCTCTACCCTCCCTGACATGACTCTGCCCCAACCTTCAACCTTTAAAGCGTTCTCTCAAAACTCTTCACTATAGCCTATACTTCACCCTATACTACTCCCCTCTGCCTGTTCTACCAGCTATAGGGGCACATTTATCAAAACTCGCAGAATATGAAAAATAGTTTTCAATCCTTATCGCATTGATAAAGATTGAACTATTTCTCATATTTATTAAAAAAGCAACACAGGAACAGCAGTTCCGAAAAACTGCTGTTCCTGTGAAGTGTAAATCATACTTACAACTACCTCTTCGGTTCTGAAGCAGCAAGCGATGAACAGGGCTCCTCTTCTGACTCCAGTGCGCATGCGCTGAGTGAAACCCTTGGGCATGCGCACAGACATCTCTGCACTCGCTCTGCAAATATAGTTGCAGAGAGTGAGCGGTGAGTGACAGGGAGGGATCATGTGATCCCTCCACACATGCGCTGTCCAGCTCTGCTCTTCGGAGCAGAGCTGACAGCACTGAAACTTTTCATTAATGATAATGTACGCCTGCTTCAGCTGACGTACATTATCATGTTTGAAAAGTTAATTACATTCATTGTTAAATAGCGTTACTGAGCACTCCCCATACATTGTTATGGGGAGTGCTCACTAAAACGATAGGAGATGCAAAGCAGCAGATATCTATGATATCTGCTGCGATGCTGCTATCATAAATAGCAAATTAGTGTTTAATCCCCGAAAACTGTTATTTTTGGGGATTTTACAGGGGGGAAACCTTTCATAAATAGGCCCCATAATCTCATGTCCATTCTGAGTCTTACTAGCTCCTATTGTCTCACCATTGCCCTCTCCCTCTACAGACAGAATGCTCAGACACAGCAAATCTATCAGGTATTGGATAGGCAACAAGTTGTCATATGACACAATCTCTAAACCAAGCGTTGGCTGCATGTGTCTCTCCGCCTGGCAAGGCATGCTGGGACTTCTAGATTCACAACAGCTGTCAAGCCAAACGTCCTCCCTAATGTTTCAATTGTTACTGGCAGAGAGCCGTAGCTAGGGCTGTGCGCGAGAGGTGACCGCCCATGGCGCAGTACTGAAGAGGGGGTCACAGTTTATGAATATTATAGGTTTATTTGGTTAAAATTGAGGGCTAGAGGGGCGGCAGTTTTCCTTCTCGCCCCAGGTGCTAAAAGTTTAATTTATGGCTCCGGATTGGTACCTAAGGTCAGAGTTCCCCCTAAGGTCGGAGTTCCCCCTAAGCTAAAGACATATGAAGTGTACCTAATCTATAAGTCAGCATATGCCTACATATAATTACAGTTTGAATTTTCTGTTTAGAAAACAGTTATTATTTTATTAGCTCTTTGCCAGAACACAAAACTCCCTTTTGCTCTGCCTGAAATCTAGGATTGCGCCACTGCATGCAAATACGTCATAAAGAGAACAGGGGAGTCTGTGTTCTGATACAAGATGCTGAAATGGTCTTGCAGGCTCCTTACGTCAGCAGTAACAATAAAAGGATATTTCCTGTTAATTTTTATTCACCTCTTGCTAAGCGATATGTTGCAGATCCCTGTAGCAGTGCAGGATATTTGCAAACAGTGGATGCTAAGGGAGCCTGGGTCTCTTTTTCCCTGGGGTCCTTTCATATCTATAAGATTAAGGAGTGCTGTTTTTTTATCATCTGTCTACAAAGATGTTTTCCCTCTACCCTGGGCTAGCAACCCCAGCCATCGTCTGCTCCCTCAGTCCTCATGGACACATCACCTCCCCCCCCCCCCCCCCCTGCAAACCCTAATTACTGCCCTGCACTTCTCTGATCTCTTCTGTCAGCAGCTGTTGACAACCCAAAACAGACGGAAATCGGTTCTGTCACTTGTCCTGTCCCTGTTCTCCCAGTTTGGAGTCTTTATCTCCTCCTCTTCTGACACCCCCCCTTCCCTAGCCCCCCTCCCACCACCAACTCATTCGCTTCCATTAGCACTATGGTGTTATGAGTACATGTCAAGGTATACTGCCTTTTAAATCTCACATCAGGTCTGGGCTGCAGCCGAGCAGGAGCAGGCACTGAGCCTTGGAAAGCATCCAGCTGTTTTGGTCTGCGTTTAACCCTGTAGCCACAAGGCGCTGATAATCCCTTGCAGCGGCCCGGTGACTGCTGGAGTAACACAGCGCTGAGCGATAAGCACATCTAAAGCAAAAAAAAAAAAATAGTAACCCCTGTTGTATTAAAGGAAGACCAATTTGTACAGCACAGTGGTAAATGAACGGATGCTATGATAGGAAAGGTATAGAACAGACATGATAGCGGAGTCGGTGCAGAGATGGGGGCGGTAATTGTCAGATGGCTGCTGAGTTACAAAAGAAGATTGGAACATCAAGGAATTATTTGCTCCACAGACTGTCTGACCATAAACTGAAGCAACTGGAACTATGACTAAAATCTGTTCTCCTAGTAATGAGCAAGGTGTCATCAAATACTGCTACAAATCATTCTACACCCACTGTGCGGAAGAACAGACGGCAAACTGGGACTACTTAGGGCACAACTTTCAGATGTGTTCAGAAACTTGCTTGAATTGATAATTGTTGTTTGTTGTTAGGTCTGAATGGCCACCTGGTTGAAAATAGATATGCCTGGGTTTTGATGTTATCTAGGGAAAGGGACTTATAAAAGTTTAAGAGTTAGTGGCAGAGAATGAATGTGACGGACCATTATGCCTCCTAATCATCATCATCAGCTATTTATATAGCGCTACTAATTCCGCAGCGCTTTAAAGAGAACTCACTCACATCAGTCCCTGTCCCATTGGAGCTTACAGTCTAAATTCCCTAACATAGACAGATAGACAGAGACTAGGGTCAATTTGATAGCGGCCAATAAACTAACCAGTATGTTTTTGGAGTGTGGAGGAAACCCACGCAAACACGGGGAGTACATACAAACTCCACACAGATAAGGCCATGGTTGGGAATCAAATTCATGACCCCAGCGCTGTGAGACAGAAGTGCTAACCACTGAGCCACCGTGCTGCCCAGTGTCTATATACTCCTCATGTGTCTATATATTCCTATAGATAGTAACTAGGACTGTGTGATAGGGGCGACGCTGAAGGGGGGGGCGCAGTTTATGAATGTTTTAGGTTCATGTGGTCAAAAGTGAGGGCTGGGGGGGTAACATTTCTCTTTCTTGCCCCAGGTATAACAATTTAAGTTACTGCTCTGGATTTTAAGCTTGCCAGCAGGGCCTACTTACCTCTTTGTCTCTTAATACCCAGTCTTGTCTTCACAGCTATAAAGCACTGTGGAATATGGTGCTATAGGAATACATTTTAATAATAATGTTACCCAGTAGCTGCAATAAAGAGTACTGGGAAATATTATTTTTAAAAAATATATATTTTATTTAATATTACATATCGTTACTCCAAATACATTTAGATTAGGATGAGGTGAGCTCGAATGAACCCAAATAACCACTGTTCATCATATACAGTAAAAACCTTCCTCAAACAGAAGTTATTCACATGCCCCTGCAATGATATCGCAAAGCATCACAAATCTGAAAGATGAAGGGTTTTATCCTCCCATAAGGATTTGTGGGCACTGAAACAGAGACAAACATTGGTCCTTTAATTGCATTTCAATTAGTACTTCTTTTACTTACATTACTTTCCACACTTTTTATATCTGCCGATCCTCTGGATTAACACGGATTTAAAAAGGTTGAATGTATTGGGCTTATTTTGTTTTTTTCTTTTAACCTCCTTTTCATTTCTCCTTCTATGTAACTGGAAAATGTGTAGCGAATGACAATACTTGTTGTTTTTTTTTCCTTTACTTTTCTGCGTTAAGAATGGGCAAAACTTGCGACAATCGTGTTTCAACCTTTAATAAACCAGCTAGCAGGAATGAGCAAGTAGCACTGTAGGGGAATTGTGTCTATGAGGAGTGATGGAGTTGACCCAATCACAAGATTGATGTCACTGAAGCTAGAGGATAATAAAGGAGTCTACGGAGAGAGCTCTTGAATATAAACTAGCGCCACGTTTGGGTTTTATTTTAAACCTTGGGGGAAAAAGAATTGGTCATGAACAATAACACTTATACTTTGGCTGGCGTTTGCAGTTCCTTAGATCCCTCTGGATGATCGACAACTATAGTATGTGACCAAATGCTCTTTACTCGGACGTATAAATATTCTAATGCTTCAGATACGGCCCTAAAATGTTCCTCTGTTCACAAGTGGAATGTTACGGAAACACCTATGAGCGTTTTTTTTCCCCATATAATCTTTATTTATTGAAACCATCATGAAATAACCAACATGTTAAACACAGTCAACAATAACAGAACAAATGTAACAATTCTCTTTGGTGTTTTACTTATTTATAACGAACAGCAACAATCAGGTAACAATGTTATTTATTATGACTAGACTACAAGTGATATTATTCCAGTCAATCCTGCAAACATATGTATTTAATGTAAACGTTGCAGGAAACAAATATGGATACAAAGTAACTAGGTCAAAGACACAGAATGGGGTGGAGATATTGTCTATTTTGTACTGAAAATCAGCTTATCTTTCCCAAATAACTTATTTAACAAATTTTGTGTATCCCAATTATACTCTGTATTTCTTACCCCTGCCCAAATCAGTGTTTAGAATTTCTGTCTGTCGGTCTCTTTCTAGCCAATAGAACCATGATGAAATTAATTTTGCATTCCATGGCCTATTTGTGTGGAGTTCTCCCTGTGTTTGCGTGGGTTTCCGCCGGGTGCTCCAGTTTCATCCCACACTCCAAAACATAATAGTAGGTCAATTGGCTGCTATCAAAATTGACCCTAGTCTCTCCGTCCGTCTGTGTGTGTGTGTGTGTGTGTGTGTTAGGGAATTTAGACTGTAAGCTCCAATGGGGGCAGGGACTGATGTGAGTTCTCTGTACAGCTCTGCGGAATCAGTGGCGCCATATAAATAAATGGTGATAATGATTCCAGTCCAGGCAAACCAGGGTAATTCTATTCTATTGGATCAATCCTTTATGGTAGGTGGAGACATTGATTTTCATCGTACCCATATCACAGCTTTACCTGCTTCTATTTACATTTTTAGGAGTGATTTATTGTACATTTTGAGATTGAGGTGTTTTATGAGTTTTTGTTTTGTTTTGTTTTTTACCAGTGAACGGTCTCATTATCTACGCTCCTTGAGGAGGGGTGAAGGAGGAAAACGTATGATGTTTTAAAAGAAGAAATAAAACCTTAGTCTGGCAGTACCTTTAAGCCATGCAGACCTATGGACATTTACATGTTTACGTTCGAGGTTTTATTGCATACTTACCAACTTTTTATTACCTTCGCTCTGGGAGATCCCGAAGGGGAGGTCAGGTGCAAGTAGGGGCGGTGCATGTGGTGATCCGGTCACCATGGCCCCGCCCCTGCTGTGCCGTGCCGAAATCCACAGCATGGGAGAGGGGTTGATGACCCTAATCGTGTTATTAAGCCCCGCCTCTGCGTGATCCGGGCAGGTGTCCTCTCTCCCGCTGTCGGGGAGGACTCCCCGAAATTCGGACGTCTTTTGGACATTCCAGAAGAGTAGGAAAGCTTGTTTTATCACCAGAGAGCCGGAGGAGAAATAACGTTCAGTTCGCCTTTTAACCGAAATGAGAGCGGACCGTATTTATTCACCCAATAACTGAAATTCAACCACATTTGACATTTTTGTTAGCAGTGGGCTGAATGGTAAATAGTTGGAACTTCATTGATATTGCAGCTGTCTCCTCTCCTGGAGATCTCTGTTCTAAGCAGAATAATGCACCAGGTTTACCTGAAGTGAGACAGGATGTGAGAGGCCATAAACACATACACATCTCCATTACTGGGTCTGTACGGCGCACCCAACTTACAAGGGAATAACAAGTTATCTGTTCTGACTTCTGAGTAGATGCTAAATAGAGCCAGAAAACATGCAGCCTCACAGT
This sequence comes from Mixophyes fleayi, assembly GCF_038048845.1. NCBI lineage: Eukaryota > Metazoa > Chordata > Amphibia > Anura > Limnodynastidae > Mixophyes > Mixophyes fleayi. Next base: position 118,162,161 of record NC_134410.1, on the reverse strand, counting down.
ACATGTTGTTATCAGCAAATGTGCCTATTTCTCCAGCCAGCGCATACCTAGTGCAGTGTGGGGGTGCAGAGGTGACAATCAGGATACTGAATGAGTGACATTGTGCCACTCCTACACCCTGGCGCATCACCTGACCCCTGATCATCCAATGAATCCTGTAACGCTAGTTACGCATACAGCCATCAAACGTCCCTGGAAGCAATCTGATAATTAGAATGTGTCGGCTCATCCTTCAGAGGGGTAAGGGGTATTTAAAACCTAAAATAAAATTAATAGTAAACAGACTGGGAAGTGACTTGGTGTTTCCCATTCATTCTGTGTCCGGCAGTGAAGCAACTCACCAGTCTCCCATTCCCGTGCCTGCGGCATACAAAAGTGATAACCACAAAGTTGCTAACTTTCTATCGTTGCCCTCCAAGAGATCCCCGAGGATGGGAGTGGGGGGGGGGGGGCGGACGGGTAAGGCGAACTGCACTATTTTGGCCCCACCTCAGCAGCAAAGTCATAGTTTTGAGGCGGCGACGGGTCCAAAATGATGCCATTCGCAGCAAATTGCGTCATTTACGCTCCCGACGGACAGGTTGCGGGACAACTGCTTGCTCTTCCGGAATTCGGGAGTCTCCCGGATCTTCCGGGAGAGTGGGTAAGTATGGTTAAACCAGACTGTCCGGTTGCTGTGCGTGCTGGAAAGCTGTTGTCTTATTTTTAACCAGGCATTTAGAAGTTCGAAGTGGAAATTTAGAAGTGGCGGTATGGAAAATATAATTGAGTGGAATTTGATAGTTTTACATTGAAAGCAGTAGGATAAGTGGCGTTATGGCATACCACTGATCCTAGTATAAAATACCTTATATCATTGGGCAGCACGGTGGCTCAGTGGTAAGAACTTCTGCCTCACAGCACTGGGGTCATGAGTTCAATTCCCGACCATGGCCTTATCTGTGTGGAGTTTGTATGTTCTCCCCGTGTTTGCGTGGGTTTCCTCCGGGTGCTCCAGTTTCCTCCCACACTCCAAAAAAAACCATACTGGTAGGTTAATTGGCTGCTATTAAAATTGACCCTAGTCTCTCTTTCTCTCTCTCTCTCTCTGTCTGTCTGTGTGTGTGTGTGTGTGTGTGTGTGTGTGTGTGTGTGTGTGTGTGTGTGTGTGTGTGTGTGTGTTAGGGAATTTAGACTGTAAGCTCCATTGGGGCAGGGACTGATGTGAATGAGTTCTCTGTACAGCGCTACGGTATCAGTGGCGCTATATAAATAAATGATGCAACACTCAGTTTTGTTCATAATCAGAGATTAACATTCAAATTCTGTAAAGTGCGGATCTCTGCTGCATCACGGATGATCCGATAGAAGAAAATTTTGTTAATAAATACTGTACTAATACTAGAACTAATTTTACTGGTGATATATCTGGCAGATATTCCCGTGGAACCTTGTCACAAGTGGCACTGCGTGGCGTCTGTAGCTATATATCGCTGGGGATGCCCGTTAAAGTCCCATTCCAATGTAATTGCAGCACAGTGAGAGCGTAAGCTATGAATGCTTTTTTTTTCTCCAAATGAAGATTGCAGCAGCCGGATATCTCATGATTCAGCTTTTTTTTTCCCCTCTGTAATTTACATCTACTTGCATTAAATGCAGCATCGGGTACATAGGAACTGCTAAGGAAAAAAGGGACCTTTCAGCCTCCTGAGACCAGTGTGAAGCCAAAGCGTTTAACTCAGTTATCCTTTCATCTGCTCAGCGAGGGAGCTTTGTGCACTATCTTGATAATTCTGCCTGACCTTTAACCCTCACACCGCCACCGGTTGCCCCACCTAGATTTTGCCTGTCGGCTTTACCAGTGCATTAATCGGCAGTGAGTCACAACTGTGATTCTCCAATCATTTCACCATTCAATCAACCAATGCAAAAAATAAATAAATGCTGAAATCCTGTGGATAGATTAACTTCTGTTCTGCTGTCTTTAGTTAAAAAATATATAGTAATCTTATAATAATATAATTTATATTACAAAGTTCACATGATTAGGCACAGTTTCCCTGCTTTTTTTTTTTCTTTGATCAAAAGTTACAGCATTTAACCATATATTATATACATAAATTGCAGGTCACAAGAACATTTGTGCACATAGTAGTATTTTATAAAATAAGCCCCCAGGTGTGGCTTACACAGCAGTCCTGACAATCACACATACGAGCATCCAGGTTTCAGCATTCATAATCGGCATTGTTCCCCACTTCTCTCTCAAGGCTTTACATTGCACCATGTAAATGTTTAAATTTGCTGTCATTCACAAATCTATTTATTACAGACTCTTTTCTCAATTCTCATAGTTGTCTCCAAGCTTCAGCTAGTCTCTCCATCCCCTTTCTCACAAACCCCCTCTCATCCAACTGCCCCCCTCTCTCTCTCACCCCTACTCTCTTTATCACCCCCACTCTCTCTCACCCCCCTCTCTCTCTCTCACCCCCCACTCTCTCTCTTACCCCCCTCTCTCTCTCTTACCCCCCTCTTTTTCACCCCCCACTCTCTTTCTCAACCTCCAGTTTCTCCTTCTCCTTTTTATCCATTCTAGTTGGGGGGGGGGGGGGGGGGGAAATACAGCCAAACATAGCTCACCGGCCCCAGCTAATGGTCATGTTCACTATATATAGGGCCATCTATAAGAATTATGGGCCTCCTGACAAGTTTTGATCCCGGGTCCACCTATCCTTATTACATCCATAACTGAAAGTAAAGTTTCAAGGTATGTACTCTATGGTATGTACTCTATGGAGTGTATGGTATGTACTCTATGGTGTGTACTCTATGGTGTGTACTCTATGGCTCTATATGACGCACATAGGTGTGAATAAAAGAGTTATGTGGTTAATATTAAAGATTCAGAGTTCCCTTGGCTCTGGCCACCAGCCTTTCTGTAGTTGACGTGCCCTGGGTATCTTCCCTCACAGTCATTTTACAATTACTGTGGGCATAGAAAGACCATTTATAGTGAACCACTATACTTGTGCTACTGTGGTGGTATCTATCAAGTGGGTGGTAAGCTTTGTACTGGGTATTCCCAGTTACTACTGGTCAGAAGATCAGCAGTAGACTGTAGATGATACAGTAACTTTTACTGTACTGTAAAATCCAAATTTATAGGAACTATATTAAGTAGCAGAACTGTATATCAGTGGTGGGGTGGTGCCGTGATCTCCTCGCTATTGCTGGCTCTTGCTCTATATAATGAAAGCATTATACCGTATATTGGAGCCTGTGGTGGTTACCTGGGAAGCGTTGGACAGCGTAGTAAGATAAGAGGAGGGAGTCAGTGCCCGCTTTGCAGGAATAATGCTGACCACATACCTGCCAATATTGGATCTAGGCTGAAGTGCTGAGCAGCAAGATCTGTTTTTACATTGGCTGCACAGTTGTCCAGCCAAATGAACAGATTCCACATTAGGTCCAAGGAGGGAGGTCACAATGCGGCCGGCTGCTAATTGAATTTACAGACAGCACCAAAAATGACATGATCAGTTTTGATCGAATCATTCTCGAGCATTGTACTCATATTTGGCCCAATGATATTGTGCCCGTTGGCTGATATCTCTGGCAATGTGTAGCCAGCTTAATTGTCTAGTATTCCTCGTGAATTGATAATTACAACCTCTGATTTTTAGGAATAGTTCCAGTTTTTTAAAATTTCTCAAGCAAGTTTACAATTTTCAAGAGTGATTGACTGCTCAGTACAACTTTTCTTGTTCGTTATACTTTGTGCAGTTCTCTGTATATAATTTTTTGCCACATATGTTAATATGATTAATCAGCAGCACTGCCCTTCTTTTCTATATTATGCGCGGTTTTGAGTATCCGTTCGTAGTTTGTATGTAGTATTTGTAGAGCATTAATCAGGTGAGCATTTAACATTCAATCGAATTTCGTTTTATAGTTATGGGTATGAGGTTGTTGCCCTGGCTCCTTGCACTGACAAGCCAGACCTTAAGAGGCGCACTGTGCAAATGTCTAAGTTCAACCTACTGCCACCTGTGTTTTAATAATCTGAAGCCGCAAAATTAAATCCCGTCGTTGCACTGTTCTATAAATCTAGGCGCATCAGAACAAGGAACATTTAGTGTTCCACCCATCTCCTCCCACCAGCCGATGCAAAACTGTAGTCTTCCACACACGCTGCCATATTTTTCATAAACCATTGCACTTTAGTGCAATCTCGGTGCACCCGCTGAAATCGAGCTGTGTGACGTTACAAAGGAGGGGGTTTTTTTGTGTTGCACCTCAGCTATTTTTACGTGTCATCAATGAGGTCTACAGACTCGTCAAAGATGGTTTTGTGGCGCTAGTGTTGGGTCTGTCCTTGGTCAGTTGACAGAAGGATTTCATTTTGTGACGTTAAAATATCATTACCAGCTAGGATTGGTTGTGCACTTCGGGGGTACTGGGGTCCAGTGAACTGCCCTAGCAAATTAAGAATAGTACACATAAATGATAATGGGCAGCACGGTGGCTAATTAGTTAGCGCTTCTGCCTTACATCACTGGGTTCATGAGTTTGATTCCCGACCATGGCCTTATCTGTGAGGAGTTTGTATGTTCTTCCCGTGTTTGTGTGGGTTTCCTCAGGGTGCTCCGGTTTCTCCCACACTCCAAAAACATACTAGTAGGCTAATTGGCTGCTATCAAATTGACCCAAGTCTCTCTGTCTGTGTGTGTTTGTTAAGAAATTTAGACTGTAAGCCCCAACGGGGCAGGGACTGATGTGAGCGAGTTCTCTGTACAGCGCTGCAGAATTAGTGGCGCTATATAAATAAATGATGATGATGATAAAGTCATCTATTTAAACAGCCAAATGAGAGGAAGACTCTCTTAACCCGACTAGTACAGCAATTTTTGAACGCATTGGATCTGAATGCAATGAGAAAAGTGCTACAGAAATACATATGGTAGCATTGAAGGGGTAATAGAACGGGGAGGGGGTGTCCGTAGGGAGCCGTGGAAATATACAACTCCACTGACTAATATTGCTATAATTGACAAATGTATGAGACCTTTCTATCGAGTATCTAGCTTTAAACCCATCACAGCACTGCCCCCTACCATTCTTAGCTGCCTTTCCAAACACATCTTTCTAACTGGCAGAGAGAGACCTGGCTGGGACAGGCTGAGACAGAGTGATGGAGACATCTCCTTCCCTGCGTATATCTTCTGAGTATATTTAGGAAGGTAAGTGTCTTGCCTGACTCTATTATTCCTGTCTGGCTATGTCTCTATCCGTCCCGCATCCCCTCCCTTGTTCTCTCTCTCTGTCACTCTGCTGGTATCCGTATGGAATGGATGCAGAGCTTTGCTGTCCCCAGTCTTTGCATATGCAGCAGCAGAGTTGTGTTGAAGGGGGGGGGGGGGGGAGCAGCCTGTGTTGGGAGTTTCTACATGAGCAGATCTGTGGGGGCTGCAGAGCTGGATGGGAGCTCCAGTTCCTGCTCATTAGACTTCCACAGAAAAGCAGATTAAAGATTTGTGAATTAGCAGCTGAGGCTGCTTTAGGCAGATTAAATACAGGGGTAGAAGAAAAAAAAAAGAAGTTGAGGCAGGAGGAGAGAGAGAGAGAGAGGTGTGCTGGCGAGAGAAGAAAGGGACTTAAAATAAGAATAGGGAAAACAGGAGAGGAGGATAATACTGGAGAGAGCAGGAAAGAAGGGGAACGACTCAATTGAAAATGTTGCAGGTAATAGGAACAATGAAGGTGGAGATATAGAGATGAGCAAGGGGCAGTCTGGACAGTCTTAGCTAAGGTATCCCATCTGCGACACCAACACCAGACTGAGCAGGTAGGATAGAGAATTGAAATAAGTGCATTAGAGTTCATCTTAAGAAACCTGTATGGGGAGCATGAAATATTCAGGTGAGAACGTAATTCTATCTATCTATCTATCTATCTATCTATCTATTTCTATATCTACTCTGTTTTCAACTGCCATATATGCATTTATCCTATCTTTGCCTGAGATACCTCTCACTAAACCGACATCTCTCGCTCCCTAACTATACATAGCTTATTAAATTATGAGTGTGTGGTACCCACCTGGCTGCTGGCAGCGTCTGTGGCTATTACTGAGATATACAGTGAGTGCTGGATCCGTATATTGAATATGTAGTGTGTGTGATTACTGGAGATATATGGCATCTCGTGAAACGGCATATTGACTCTGTCACTTTTTTGATTAGTGAGGCATATGTGTCGGTGTTTTACTCCTCTCTATTGATTTGGAGATGCAACGTACTTGTGTTTCTGGGCACATCTGCTGAAGTGATAATGTGCTATCTGTACAGTATAATACTCAATAGAATGAGTGTTTGTTATGTATGTGTGTTAGTGTATATATATATTTATATATGTGTGTGTGTGTGTGTGTGTGTGTGTGTGTGTGTGTATATATATATGTATATATGTATATGTGTATGTGTATATATATGTATATGTATATATATATGTATATGTGTATATATATGTATGTGTGTGTATATATATATATATATATATATATATATATATATATATATATATATATATATATATATATATATATATATATATTTATAAATTATTGTTTACAAAGAGAGCAAGGTATAGAACATAAATTTATCTATGTATAAATGTTATTATTTCCATGTAGATTTAGTAATGCAGTAATTGGCATTTGTTACAGTTTCTAGAACATTATTGTATATCGTCCTACAGGGGAGTAGTGTTTACATTTAGTGTAATTATGTTCTAGTTGAAGAAATGCTGTGGGAGCATTAGTGGGTATAGGGCTAATGCTTAATCATGAGTAGAAGCTACATATTTATCTTGCAAACCCATGTATATACTAGTGTGCTAATAGCGTATTTGTATTCAGGTACAGTATATAGAGCCAACATCAATATGGATATATGTGTGAGTTGCCTGTGCTGTTATGAGACTATATTAGAACATTCTGATGCACTGTTACATTGATATTAACTGTGTTTTAATGATCACTGACATATGTGATTGTTTTTTTTCCTAGACCAGTAGCAGCACTTTGTAGGTAAATTAAAAATATATAAATGTATGTTTAATTAGAATTGATTATTATGTCGATTTTTGTTCCGACAGATCATGGGAAGTGATCGGTGGAAAAATATTGGCAGTTCTCCACAGATGGAGGACACAGTGCAGGAAAAGTCACAGGTGCGCGAGTTAACTAAAAATGGTTTTTAAATTTTAAATTTTCACATTGTTTTGCGCATGTGGGCCCTCTGAGGGCCAATATGGCTTCTCTCCGGTAACCGTTTAATATTTGTGACAAAATGGCAGGTTGTACTTGATGTCTTGTGATTCGTGGGCTTTCAGTGGATGTTACTGTCATCGTCTGATAAAACAGCGATGGTTCATGCTCCTTCGACACCTGTGAAAGGTTTCTCTGTCATGAAAATGGAAGGAGTTAACAGTTTACCTCAGAAAGTGATTGACAGCAGCCATGTTTGCACATCACACAGACCTATTAATACACACGGTCCTCTCATACATTGACTGCATTAAGCCACAGAAATCAAACAACAGGAAAAGAAAAAAAGGTTCTATTCAAAAGGAATTACTGCAGTGTTTGTGGGAAGCCGGGGAACAGACCGTTCCTAATAAAAGCAGTTTTTGGGAGATGGTAGAGGTGCATTCTGGGGATGTACCTCAGAAATCTGAAGCGTGTTAAGGCAAGGCAGCACTGAAAAAGTTATGTTTGGTGTAGAGGAGACAAGGTGGTCTTCTGCGTTTGGTAACTTGTGTCTTGGATGATATGTTTATGGAGATAGGTAAACAATAGAGGGCCAAAAAGGTTAAAAAAAACCAAAAAACTAGGCAAATGTCACATGTGACTATAAGACACGCCCAGTCCATTGTTGAATGTTTAAATAATCCACTAGCATTGCATGCCACACCTCAGTGAAGTCAGAATGGATGCGCACTGGCTAACAAGTCTTTCGGAACAGTATAAATCCACATGTATCTCATTACTTTGCTATTAAGCTTGCAAAGTGTCTGAATTACATTAGAGAGATAACAGAGGGGTTCTATTCTTTGCGATCTGTTCTTTAGAGGGACAGTTACTGTTTTGGTAGAACTTACTGTATATACATACTGCATACTTGCCAACTCTCCCTGAATGTCAGGGAGACTCCCTGAAATAGGAGTGATCTCCCTCACTCCCTCACTCCCTGAAGAGTCTGGTATTCTCCCTGATGCTGAGCCAGTACAAGACGTGGTTGGCTTCTCCATCTGTGTCATGATGACACAGCTTAGATATTGTGTCCTATGTCCATGTATTGATGCCTATGGAGGTGGCCATTTTCATGGAGACCAAGATTTAATCAAAGACTGACAGGTAAGACAACATGACTTCAGTAATGGAGACAGAAATGTAAAAGACACTTCAGTCTCTAGAGATCCATTAGCTGCCTTTCTTTAACGCATAGTTGCCTACTCTCCCGGAATGTCTGGGAGACTCCTTCATTTCTGGAAGACCTCCCGGGAGAGCAGGGCAACGTCTTGGTTCTCGCCCCCGCAATAGATAAGTGGTGGGGGGCCTTATTGACACAAATATCCCATCATTTTAGTCCTGCCCCCTCTTGTAATTGTACAACATTTTAGGGGGCGGTGCCAAAATGATGCGATTCGTCAAGCTCAGCCCCCACTCACCCACCTCCCCCGGGATCTCTCTGAAGCCAACGAGGAAAAGTTGGCAAGTATGACCTACTGAAGTTTGTTACCCTCGACAAACACAAAGGGTTCTCTGAATATTTCATCTAAACTACATGTTACGTGCAGGGTGATTATTTAATATTGTGTATTGCTTCTTATGTTGGGTGAGAGATATCCTAGTTCTCTCAGGCTGGAAGTAATAGTACATGGGAGATAGATGTCACTTTCAAATGGAACAGAAAGGAATAATGCCATTCTAATGCGGAGAAGCAACCATTAGTAGTTTAAGAGCCACAACTAGGACAGTTGGCACTGTACCTTATTGTATAATAAACTGCTTTGTGTTGGGCTGGATTACCTATACGTCAATATCCTTTCATACCATGTAATGTGTTTTATTACTGTATAGACTATATTGTTTGTCAGAATGCGTGTTTGTGTCTGTGTAAATATATAGCATTATCCTAATACTTGGACAGAGTTTGTGAACCCTAATTTCAATATTAATGTGAAACTGTAGGGCCCTGGATTATAAAAACATATAGATAATTTTAGCCTCTGCGTCTCACACTGGGTTGCCTAAATCCTATATGAAAGAGAGTCCTGTATTAATTAATTAAACATGCTTACTATGCTACTGCTTGTTGATTGGTTAAAGGCTATTGCTTTCGGGGTGAGTTTTACAGCTACGTGTTTGCATTAGTCATGTTACTTATCATATATGCAAACTAGACGGGGACCCTCCACCCGTTCAATCAGTCTACATAGGGCACCTATTGTGATTCAGTAAGACTCGCTGTTGTGCTTGTTCTCTCTAGTAAATGATGATTTAGGGGATAATAAGCTGATACAGACTTTCTTATGACAAATTAACAATAATACAAAAACAATCACAAAATGTTTAATTTCAAAATTTAATTAAAAGACCGATATATTTATTCTTCAACTAAGAACCAAAAAAGCATTTCTCATGCATCTTGATTCACAGTACGATTCTCATGTACATGGTAATATTGTATAAATGTCACAATAACAAAGGTAGAGTGGGCCTAGTTACTGCAGGTGAAGGATTGTTAGGGATCATTGGACAAGGGTGATAACCACAGGAGGTTCTTAAAAACAGTGCAGTAGATGATCTGTGTACTAGTTTATAGTTTCACCTGTGAGATGCTCTATGCAGGGAGATCTAGTTACTTACATTGAGGAGTTATGTAAGGATTATGCGGTGAGGAGCTCTGTGCTGTGAGGTCTAGTTACTTATATTGAGGAGATATTTAAGGCTTATGCGGTGAGGAACTCTGTGCTGGGAGGTCTAGTTACTTATATTGAGGAAATATTTAAGGATTACATGGTGAGGAGCTCTGTGCTGTGAGGTCTAGTTCCTTACATTATGGAGTTATGTAAGGAGTGTATGGTGAGGAGCTCTGTGCTGGGAGGTTTAGTTATATTGAGGAGTTATGTAAGGATTATATGGTGAGGAGCTCTGTGCTGGGAGGTCTAGTTATATTGAGGAGTTATGTAAGGATTATATGGTGAGGAGCTCTGTGCTGGGAGGTCTAGTTATATTATGGAGTTATGTAAGGATTATATGGTGAGGAGCTCTGTGCTGGGAGGTCTAGTTATATTGAGGAGTTATGTAAGGAGTGTATGGTGAGGAGCTCTGTGCTGGGAGGTTTAGTTATATTGAGGAGTTATGTAAGGATTATATGGTGAGGAGCTCTGTGCTGGGAGGTTTAGTTATATTGAGGAGTTATGTAAGGATTATATGGTGAGGAGCTCTGTGCTGGGAGGTCTAGTTATATTGAGGAGTTATGTAATGATTATATGGTGAGGAGCTCTGTGCTTGGAGGTCTAGTTATATTGAGGAGCTATGTAAGGATTATATGGTGAGGAGCTCTGTGTTGGGAGGTCTAGTTATATTGAGGAGTTATATAAGGATTATATGGTGAGGAACTTTATGCTGGGAGGTCTAGTTATATTGAGGAGCTATGTAAGGATTATATGGTGAGGAGCTCTGTGTTGGGAGGTCTAGTTATATTGAGGAGTTATGTAAGGGGATTATATGGTGAGGAGCTCTGTGTTGGGAGGTCTAGTTATATTGAGGAGTTATGTAAGGATTATTATGGTGAGGAGCTCTGTGCCGGGAGGTCTAGTTACTTATATTGAGGATTTATGTCAGCAGTATATGGTGATGGGCTCTGTGCTGGGAGGTCTAGTTATATATAGGAGCTATGTAAGGATTATATGGTGAGGAGCTCTGTGTTGGGAGGTCTAGTTATATTGAGGAGTTATGTAAGGGTCTATGGTGAGGAGCTCTGTGCCGGGAGGTCTAGTTACTTATATTGAGGATTTATGTCAGCAGTATATGGTGATGGGCTCTGTGCTGGGAGGTTTAGTTACTTAAACTGTATGGACAAAAGTATTCGGACACTTGACCATTACACCAACAGGGACTGTAATGACATTGTATACAAATATATATACTTTAATACGGAGTTGGTCCCCCTTTTGCAGCGATAACAGCTTCCACTCTTCTTGGAAGGCTTTCCACACGATGTTGGAGTGTTTCTGTGGGGATTTGTGCCCATTCATTCTGTAGAACATTTATGAGGTCAGCCACTGATGTTGGACGAGAACACCTGGCTCGCAATCTTTGTTCCTGTTCATTCCAAAGGTGTTGGATGGAGTTGAGGTCAGGGCTCTGGGTGGGTCAGTCATATTCTTCCACAGCGAACTCCTCAAATCATGTCTTTGTAGTCCTTGCTTTGTGCACTGGGGCACATTCATGTTGGAATAGAACACACAGTTTTTGTTCATACATTAATGCCAGTGGAAGTTCGAATCTCTTCAGCTATGGAATCAACAGAGCATTGGCAACTTTTACGCACCATGCGCCTTAGCAGTGGTTGACTCCACTCTGTGATTTTACGTGGTTGATTCAAAATGCTTCCACTTTCTAATACCACTTACTGTTGACCATGGAATATCCAGCAGGGATGAAATTTCACGAACCGGCTTACTGCAAAGGTGGCATCCTATCACAGTACCACGCTTGAAGTCACGAGCTCTTTAGAGTGACCCATTTTGTATCACAAATGTTTGCAAATGGAGATTGCATAGCTGGGTGCTTGATTTTATACATCTCTGGCAACGAGCCTGATTGAAACCCCTCCGTTCAATCATTAACAGATGTGGCCAACTTTTGTCCATATAGAGTATGTTGAGGAGTCATTTAAGCTCTGTGCTGGGAGGTCTAGTTATATTTAGGGGTCATGTAAGGAGTATATGGTGAGGAGCTCTGTGCTGTGAGGTCTAGTTATATTGAGGAGTTATGTAATGAGTGTATGGTGAAGGAGCTCTGTGCTGGGAGGACTAGTTATATTGAGGAGTCATGTAAGGAGTGTATGGTGAAGGAGCTCTGTGCTGGGAGGTCTAGTTACTTATATTGAGGAGTCATGTAAGCAGTATATGGTGAGGAGCTCTGTGCTGGGAGGTCTCGTTACTTATATTGAGGAGTCATGTAAGGAGTGTATGGTGAGGAGCTCTGTGCTGGGAGGTCTAGTTACTTATATTGAGGAGTCATGTAAGGAGTGTATGGTGAGGAGCTCTGTGCTGTGAGGGGTCCAGTTCCTTATATTGAGAGTTTATTTAAGGATTATATGGTGAGGAGCTCTGTGCTGGGAGGTCTTGTTATATATAGGAGTTATGTAAGGATTATATGGTGAGGAGCTCTGTGCTGGGAGGTCCAGTTACTTATATTGAGAAGTCATGAAAGGAGTATATGGTGAGGAGCTCTGTGCTGGGAGGTCTAGTTATATTTAGGGGTCATGTAAGGAGTATATGGTGAGGAGCTCTGTGCTGGTAGGTCTAGTTATATTTAGGGGTCATGTAAGGAGTATATGGTGAGGAGTTCTATGCTGGGAGGTCTAGTTACTTATATTGAGGAGTCATGTAAGGAGTATATGGTGAGGAGTTCTATGCTGGGAGGTCTAGTTATATTTAGGGGTCATGTAAGGAGTATATGGTGAGGAGTTCTATGCTGGGAGGTCTAGTTATATTTAGGGGTCATGTAAGGAGTATATGGTGAGGAGTTCTATGCTGGGAGGTCTAGTTATATTTAGGGGTCATGTAAGGAGTATATGGTGAGGAGCTCTGTACTGGGAGGTCTAGTTATATTTAGGGGTCATGTAAGGAGTATATGGTGAGGAGCTCTGTGCTGGGAGGTCTAGTTATATTTAGGGGTCATGTAAGGAGTATATGGTGAGGAGCTCTGTGCTGGGAGGTCTAGTTATATTTAGGAGTCATGTAAGGAGTATATGGTGAGGAGCTCTGTGCTGGGAGGTCTAGTTATATTTAGGGGTCATGTAAGGAGTATATGGTGAGGAGCTCTGTGCTGGGAGGTCTAGTTATATTGAGGAGTCATGTAAGCAGTATATGGTGAGGAGCTCTGTGCTGTGAGGGGTCCAGTTCCTTATATTGAGAGTTTATGTAAGTTAGTGTCTGGTGAGGAGCTTTGGGCAGATGAAGACTGGGAATGGATCTGTGTCGAATATCTTTTTACATGCAGTAAATGATTGTGTGGAGTCGGCTACGTGTGGAGCTGCTCAGGAAGGATGGCAGAGGGTCACTGTATCCAGACCTCGTAGCTTACAGAAGTCACCGCTCTGGACAGGAATTTATGCAGCAAGCACCTGAGTGAGCAGGAAGGTCGGGGAACCCTGCAGAGACAGACTCTCTGGGAGCACTGTCTGGTGAGTCACTGGGAGTTATCAGCCCTCGCTCCTAGCACTCTGTGCTGCTGGCAGCTTGATTAGCCTGTCACTTTTAAGAGCACTGAACATCAGAATAATAACGCAATAACCTCCATTGTGTGCTTAAACCTTTCACTGCGTCAGACACCTGAGTCCTCTGGAGCAATTAGAATCTGACAGGTTGTGCAGATATTTAGAGGTTTAATAGGCAGGCATTGGCCCTCATAACATAGGAGCACCCATTAACCAATTAACCCATTAGTGTCACAAAGTTCAGACTTTCATTGTAGGCTCTTTTATCTTAGTATCCATAACAACCTGTATGGCTTTTTCTTCTACCATCTGGTCATTTGATTCATTATAATCCAGTCTGTAGCCCAGCCTTCATTCTCCCTGCACTAAAAGTTTATTCATATATTTGTGGTAATAACAGTGGATTTTCGACAAGTTCCATAAGAAAGCGCTGATTGGGGGTTTTTTTTTTCCAGCCTCAAGCGCGTTTTGGCAAACATTTGTGCCGAGAGCGACGTAGGATATCAGAAGCAACGTAACATTTTTACCAAAGTCTTAGTGCAAAGGTTAACTTGAAAACTCATCACTACCTCGGACTATCTTACAGTTCCGTGTGACCTAGAATTATTCTTTAGGGAACATAGAATGTAAGCTCCACCGGGACAGGGGCTGATGTGAATCATTAAATATTCTCTGCAAAGCACTGTAGGCATTATATAAATAACTGTTAATAAATAAATTAATATCCTAGCTCCAATACTGTAAGAATAGTCACCTGTGCTGATAGCAATCTACTCATCTGCATTCTAGTGGGGGCAGCAGAATTTCTGAAGACATCAGAGAGCTCTATGGAGGAAAACAAGCTCAGCTGAGGGGTATTTTTAAGAGAGAGAAGAAACAAAAAATAAGTTTAGATTTTTCTTTGCCTGTGAGGTTGCTAAGATGCAGTGCAGCCATATATTATATACAGATGTGGTGTGAACATGGAGGCGCTTATAAGAACTAGTGTTGGACATGAAATGTGTTGAGAAGGATCAGTGTTGCTATTTGCAGCCAGTGGGATCTTTGCTTTCGTTTACTAAACTGCATTAGAAAAATCTGTTAGAAGCGTATTGGATTCAATAATTACAATAATAATTGTAATAATAATAATTACAATAATTGGATTGTCAAAAGCAGAGCTCATTATCTTCCCTCCTGCCAGAGTCACCACCTCCCCTCAAATCTCCCTCACTGTCAATAACACCACAATTTCCTCAGTCCCCCAAGCCCTCTGCCTGGGTGTCACACTTGACTCCACCCTCTGCTTTATTCCTCACATCCAGACTCTCTCCCAGTCCTGTCGACTCCACCTTAAAAACATTGCCACAATACGCCCTTTTCTTATTCAACATACTACCAGAACTATTATCCATTCTCTCATCATTGTCTTGACTATTGTAACCTCCTGCTATCTGACATTCCTGACATCCATGTATCCACACTTCAATCCATCCTAAATGCTGCTGCAGGACTAATCTTCCCCAGTCACAGCTCCACATCTGCTGCACCACTTTGCAAATCCCTTTACTGGCTCCCTGTGTCCTCCAGAATCAAATTCAAATTACTCCCCCTTACCTGCAAAGCCCTCAACACTACCCCTGCATACATCTCATATCTCATATCAAAATACTCTCCCTCCCACCCTCTTAGATCTACCTCTGACCTGCGCCTTGTCTCGTCTCTGATAACCACCTCTCATTCCCGCCTATAAGACTTCTCCCGTGCTGCTCCCCACTTATGGAATTCCCTACCATGCTCAATCAGACTTTCCCACAGCCTTCAAATCTTTAGATGCTCTTTGAAAACCCATCTCTTTTTTAGAGTTTACCTTATCCCCGATAACAGTATTGACACTAATGCACCCTCGCAAATGTCCCAATCTCCACTTTAAACCACACTCGCTCCTCTTGTTTCAGCTGTGCCCTCTTCCACTTAGAATATAAGCTCTCTAATGAGCAGGGTCATACACTTTGTTTTCATGTCTGTATTTATATTGTCTGCCCCGTATGTCCCTGTTTTATGTATGTCCTTAGTTTTTTGTAGTTTTCCCTACTCTACGGGTCTGTGGAGCACTGTGGCATCTTAAAAATCTGCGGTAATATTAATAATAATTGGATGCTGTGGGCACCCTCTTTCATTTACTCTAGTGTTTGTAAATATTCCCCCATTGAGCGCTATGGAGAAATATCTGTTGCTTGTTCAAACTGGGACACATGAAAAAGAGGGCATGCCAAAATTCAACACAAGGAATCTCGTTTTCCCACTTTCAATGTGACCTTGCCTCCAACAAAATTTGAGTGAAAAATAAATTGACAAATTTAAGGAAAAAGAAGTAAAAATATTAAAACTCTTTGGATAAGTATGAACAACCCAAACTAACACTTTGTGGAAGCACCTTTTTCTTTTATTATAGAAGAGTGCATTTTTGAATATGTTTTGCATACCTGGATTTTGCAATTCTATCCCACTCTTCCCTGCAAAATAGTTTAAAGTCCATCGAATTGCGAGAGGATAGCCCGTGTACTGCCCTCTTTAGGTAACGCTGCAGTTTTTTCAATCTGATTGAGGTCTGGACTACTGTTTTTTGGCTTTTTTTTCCGGCAGTTTTGAAACCGTCGGATTTACTAAAGCCCAAACCGCCGTTAAAACGGCCAGAATTTACATTTTTCAAAACTACCACTATACAAACCACCATCCCGATTTTAACAATGATGCTTTCAAAACTGCTGCAAAACAGCCAACCAAACAGCCAAATTGAAAGAGGTGGTTGTGAGTGGCCAGATTGTGCAAACTGCTGCTGTTTGAGCTATTTTGCCATTCAGAACATAAGAGAAAGCACCATTCAAATTGAAATTATTTGGGCAATCCTTATTTATTCATTAAGGGGCAAAATGAATTTAACTTATGGGGGAAATTTTTTTAATTTTTTATTATTTTTAAGGGGACACTATTATAGCATTATGGGGGCAATGTGAATATATAATAATATTAACTGATTGTTAATGGTGGATAGAATTATTTATGTTGCACAATTTGGCATTACATAGTGCCCAAATATAATAATTAAATTATTTTGTCTCCTTAATATAATGATTTTTTTTTTCTCCCCTTAATCAATAAATAATGATTGCCCAAATAATTTAAATGTCAATTGTGCTTTCTCTTATGTTCTGAATGGTAAAATAGTTCAAACAGCATGTTTGAGCTTTCAAGCCATTCTGAAGCAGGTATTAAAACTGTCCTGTCCTGTCTTTTAGTATGGCGGTTTCGATGGCGGTTTTAATCAAACCGGCGACGGTTTCGTTTTTCAATCCGCCATACATCACCAGTCATTCTAAATTGAAGCCTCAAACCACCCTATAGTAAATGCGACTGATGTGTGACGGTTTCAAACCGCCACCAAACTCGGTTCTTAGTTAATCTAGCCCCGAGCCTTTTCTGAAGCCATTCTTGAAGCCATAAGTTGGATGTGTGTTATGGATCATTATCATGTTGATGCCAAACATATCTTTGAGAACTTAGGCCAAAAAGTTAAACATTAGTGCTATCAAACCAGAAGACATTTTCCCACACGGTTTGGGGTAAATTAATGTATTTTTTTTTTTTTTACTTGCTAAATTTTAGATGGGCTTGGATTTTTTGTTTTTTATTTTGTTGTGAGAAATGGCTTGCGCCCTGCCAACCTAAACCTACCCTATAGCCCAGATATATGCAGAATACAGAAGATTGTTGTCACATGCATTGAGTGACCAGTTCCTGCCAGAAATTGCCTGCAGATCCTCTAATGTCGCCGTAGGCCTCTTGGTAGTCTCTTCGATTAGATTTCTCCTTGGCCCGTCATCAACTATGTAGGGAAGTCCTGATCTTGGCAATGTCCTTGTTGTGCCACATTTTCTCCACTTATTGATGATGGTCTCCTGATGGGTAACTTTTATTACTGATGTCCAATAGATGGTCTGAAAGGTCCTTGCGGACCGTAGCTATCCCAGTAGGATGCAACCAAGAAAACTGCAAGGAAATCCTACAGGAACAGCTGATCTTTATTTAATCACAATCCCTTTCATTGTTGGCAGGTAGGGGCTGGTCCCATAATGGGCTATCTTGAGCTGCGTCACTGGGCTACCGAATTTTTTTTTTTTCTTTAAAATATTCCTAATAGGCTACTGAGCAGTGTCTCGCCCCCCCCCCCCCCCCCCCAGGCTGGCTGGTGTATGCTAATTGCATTTGAACATGATTTTGACTGTGATTGGTTTACTCTGAACACAGCTACAAACTCATTATGGAAGGGTGTGCACACTTATGCATCCGGTGTTTTGTAGGTTTTTTTTGTTATTTTGATTTTTATTTTTCCTAAAAATTGTCTATTTAATTTTCACTTGCATGTCAGCAATTGATATTCACTGATTTTGTTAATCTTATCAAGCCCATATCCCCGGGTGATTAATTGGACTGACCTATTATATTGGGCCAGTTATTTTAACTATATTTTATAGCCCTTTCACTCCAGGGGCCAGAAAAAATATATGAAAAGGAGATCGCCTGAGCTGTATTTGTTGGATTTTTATAGTGAACTGTATATTTCAAAGTATTCAAAGTACATTTCAGCCAACAAAACCAAGTTGGACAAATTCTTCAAAGTGATCCGTGGCTTCCACGCAGAAGTTCTCCATTTTAATATAAATGTCAATCCTTAAAGACCACTTTTTATATTGGGGGAACAAGGTCAGGGTATTCTCCCACATCCCGCCCACTTCCTAGTAAAATGGTCAGGATGGGAACCTTTATGATACAGTGAATTGTCATTTTGACCCCGCCCCCCACGTCAGAATGACACTATTGCGGGACCAAAATTACGCAATTTGCCTCGTCCAGCCTCCCTCCGTCTGCACCCCAGCTCC
Organism: Mixophyes fleayi; assembly: GCF_038048845.1. Lineage (NCBI taxonomy): Eukaryota > Metazoa > Chordata > Amphibia > Anura > Limnodynastidae > Mixophyes > Mixophyes fleayi. Next base: position 118,143,746 of record NC_134410.1, on the reverse strand, counting down.
TGGAGGGGTACATTGAGAAATTGGTAAGTATGATCTTTTACAGACACTTTGTGTTGGAAGTGTCATTAGAACACATAGCAGGTACTTTACCTGTTGTTTGAATGTTATCTAAAACCCCATACTCCAAGTAAACATCTAGTACATCTTCCAAAGTCCATTGACACAGTGTCTTAGTGGTCAGCACTTCTGCCTCACAGCACTGGGGTCATAAGTTCGATTCCCGACCATGGCCTTATCTATGTGGAGTTTGTATGTTCTCCTTGTGTTTGTGTGGGTTTCTTCCAGGTGCTCCAGTTTCCATCCACACTGTAAAAACATACTAGTAGGTTAATTGGCTGCTATTAAATTGACCCCAGTCTCTCTCTGTCTGTGTGTGTGTGTGTGTGTGTGTGTGTGTGTGTGTGTGTGTGTGTAGGGAATTTAGCCTGTAAGCTCCAATGGGGTAGGGACTGATGTGAGTGAGTTCTCTGTACAGCGCTGCAGAATTAATGTCGCTATATAAATAGCTGATGATGATGATTGGCACACTTGGACCGGCGCATGCTCAGCAGAGACACCTTGCTCTGCTCATTCTCGCAGAATGGGGCCTAAGATTGAATCGAAGGAACTCGGAGTTGGGGGACAACCCTGCCGTAGTGCTACACCTTCTATAGCCCCATCCTGCAGTCCCTGAATACTTCTCTATTAGTCCCAACAGTATCCCACCACTCTACACCTAGCCCATATCTTATTTTCGTGGTTGCTGTTCCTCACCTCTATACAGCTTCATCGCTGTTTTCAGAAGAACACATTTATATGCTGAGACACATCCGAATGTCTTGTTTATAAGTAAGTCCCTGTCTATCTTGCACTTTTTTTTTTTATTAGTCTCCAATCTGTAAAAACCAACACAAAAATACCTGCTGGATTTATCGCTCCATGAAACCCATTATCTGCAATAAATCCAGTACATTCTGTCATTTAATGTTCAATACCTATTGCTGTGTGTGTAAAAACAGACATGAGTGTACCACGGAATATTATCCCCGCTAGGATTCACATACTTGAACCTCTCCCCTCCATCATCATAGATTAGGTTCTAAGCTTATTTACATGTCAATAGCCAAAATCCTCTCCGGTGCTTTGTTTGGTGTACAGCTGTAAGAAGCACATTGCATATTAAAGCATGTGGTGTTGGTTTTTTTTTGCGTGTCCTACAGCTTTTACAGCCAATCAAGTCTGGATTTGAGGTCTTGACTGTTAATAAAAGCCGGCTTTACGTTTGAGTCGGGAATTTTAGCTGTAGAATGAGGATTGCATGATTTGTATTCCCTATCAGAGATATTCATTTAATGCTGCTTCCTTTTATATATAGACCGTCCGTGCATACAGAATACAATCTGCTCACAGTGGAAACATGTGACCAGGATGAGATTGAAGTGATATTGGGGCTGATGCAAAATTGTTTGAAAAGCGGGAGTAAAATTACACTTAAAAAAATAGGGAAGTGAACGTATTTCCGCTAAAATGCCGAGATGTATCGGGCAGCATTGACGCCTGGTTTACGATAAATTGTCGTCATCAGTGCGCACTGGCACCTGCGCTGCAGCAAGCGCAAAAGATACGTCATACTTGCCAACTCTCCCTGAATGTCAGGGAGACTCTCTGAAATAGGGGTGATCTCCCTCACTCCCTGAAGAGTCTGGCATTCTCCCTGATGCTGAGCTAGTACAAGACATGATTGGCTTCGTCATCTGTGGCATGATGACACAGTTCAGAAATTGTGTCCTATGTCCATGTATTGATGCCTATGGAGGTGGCCATTTTCATGGAGACCAAGATCTAATCAAAGACTGACAGGCAAGACAACATGACTTCAGTAATGGAGACAGAAATGTAAAAGACACTTCAGTCTCTAGAGATTCATTAGCTGCTTTTCTTTAACACATAGTTGCCTACTCTCCCGGGAATGTCCGGTAGACTTCCGCATTTCTGGGAGACTTCTCGGGAGAGCAGGGCAACCTCCCGGTTCTCAGTCCCACAATAGATAAGGGTGGGAGGGGACGCAAATATTGTCATCTTAGCCCCACCCCCTGCTGTAATTTGCCACAATTGTGACAATCGTTTAGGGTGCGGGGGACAAAATTATGCAATTAATCAAGCCCCTCTTCCACCTCCCCCAGGGATCTCCTTGAAGCCAACGAGGAAAAGTTGGCAAGTAGGAGATACGTCTCCCAACAGTTGTATACGCGTGTTTCTGCAGGTCTGCATTAGCAGCATTTGCGCATATATACTTGGTCAACATCCGTTACTGGTAGAATCACACAAGTCTATACAAGTGGATATGCGTTCCGCTCGCATTCTGGACAGGTGCAGAGCAATTTCACCCCAGATACGCTACGCAAACCGGCGTACGTCCCTCTCTGCATTGTAATCGCGCACAGCTTTCTAAACCCAGCTGCCAGAGCTAAGACTTCACAGCTATGTTCTAAGAATCTGTATAAAAGGTATTAAGTAGTTAGCGGTAACTATGGCACACAACAGAAAACCAAGTTTAAATTCATGGGGTCATATTCAATTGACAGCGGGATCGCCGAAAATCCTGCGCTCCAAAAATATTACCGTTAATACGGTAATATCTCGCTGGATTTCAGCTCGCAGCTCCCTGAGCTGCGAGCTGAAATCCAGCGAGTAAATTACAGTATTAACGGTTTTTATGCGCAGGATTACCATATTAACGGTAATATTTTTGGAGCGCGGGATTTTCGGCGATCCCGCCGTCAATTGAATATGCCCCATGGAGTTCTGATGAGAATAATAATTATTTTAGGTACAATTAAATCACTAGTCGATTTTGTACATATAAAAATGCAAACTAATGAAATAATTGCTGATTATTATTAAATGTGAAGACATCTCACCTGAGCCTTTTATCTGGTCTGCTTTTGTTGGACAAAATTGCTGCCTGTCAAGAGAAGAGCATGAGTGTTTTTAATGGTTTTAAATTTAGTCTGCTGCTGTCAAGGAGCAGAGACCTCGCTAATCAAATGCATTCAGGACTGCAGATCCGTTGTTGTGTTTGATTGTTTTGCAGATCATCCTCACAATAATGTGCTATTGTTTTGTCTTTCTTGTTCTTGATCTCGTATCCCAAACTACACCAAATTTTCCATTGTACTTACAAATGGCTCATTTTGCTGTGAGCGATGCGACGGAGGGTTTGAAACTAGTGGTTTATTTCTGACTTACTCTCACCTTCCCTCTACCCTGTATTCTTTAAGACTTTGGATATGTTATTTGGTTACCCGACAAAGATTTAGGCATTGTTAGATGGTTAATTAGAGCCATTGTACTAGACCATAATCTGTTTTTGATGCCAAGGATTAAATACTATCTCTTAAACTCATGAAACCGATTTTTATGTCTTGTTGTTTTATTTGTCTAAGGTAAATTTTTAAGAGCTGAACATTTAACAATATTCATGTAGCAGGAATATTCACCGCTTCATTAATGGTGTCGCTAAATCAGTCCGCAGAGTTTAGTTAGCAACCGAGGTCTGAAAATGACAGCATATAATTTTTGGTGCGCTTGCAAAATTTAATGACTGAACATCGCATTTGGTTTTATGAGGAAAAAAAAACCCCCCATAGCTTTGATGGTATTAATTACTTCAGTATGATGTCCCTCTAATTCTCCCCACCAACCCCCCTTTCACTTTTATAAATGTTTAAGTAAGTGACCAATTATTTTTAATATAAAGCAGTGACACCAGCAGGCGCCAACCTATTGAAAATTAAGAATTATCATCAAAAACAATTACATATAATGAAATCTATGCATTGTGATAATGAAATAAAAGGAAGTGCTTAGCTGTATTTAATTATATTAATATATGTAAAAAAAATATTATTATGAGACTGAGATTGCGTGCTGCTTGCTTTACTGAAGTCTTATTGCAGGCTTGGCTAACCTGTGGCACTCCAGGTGTTGTAAAACTACAAGCCCCAGCATGCTTTGCCAATATATAGCAGCTTATTGCTGGAAGGGTATGCTGGGATTTGTAGTTTCACAACACCTGGCGTGCCACAGGTTAGCCAAGCCTGTTATCGGAACCATTAAAGGGATACTATGTTGAAATATTACTTATTTGATGGTTTATGGAGGTCTCACAAGGCTTCCTGTAGGCATTGACACATATAATCAGCACACACATATGGTAGATATGAATACTGCCTCGTCTGCAAACTGCATTTTGCACCTGTTCAATGGAAGGACTCTTTATCGCCATCCCTTGGTTATAAGTGGTTCTGCAGATTTATTTTTTTTCTTAACTTTATTAGCTTTGTTTGACAACATTTTGTTTACATGGGGGAGCGAGAGGATTCCAGACCCTTGTTAGCTCCCAGTAAAGCTGATAGTGTCCCCATTTTTGAGACAGCCTTTGTCAGTTTTTTCTGATAGGACCTAGTAATCCCCCCCTCCCCCCAAACAAAATGCCTCTATTAAAGTTTATATGTAGTTGGGCCAGGCTTGGGACAACCTGTGGCTCTCCAGGAGTTGTGAAACTACAATTCCCAGCATGCTTTGCCAGCAGGGTATGCTTAGACTTGTAGTTTTACAACACCTGGAGAGCCACACGTCATCCAAGGCCTGTGTTAGGAGGCCGGGAAGATAAAGTCTTTTTGCTTTAAAAACGTAACAAATGTACTACATAAAATATTAATATTTGACTTGATAGAAATATCCACTATAGAAACAACAGTCCAGGACTTGGTTTGACCAAACGAATAGCAGAAGTTAAATTAAATATGCAGTAGTTGGATGCTGCCATCAGCTATATTGCATAGGGACACAGAACAATACCGAGATGTTTGGGGGTGCTGGTATCTCAGAAATTCAATAAGTAAGCAGTGTTCTACTACGTGTTTGATTTACAGACTTGTGTTACATTTATATACAGGTCAAAGTTACATTATACATGGAGCACGGATAGGAAGGCTTCTCTGAGGCATTTTTAATAACGCTGCATCAGCACACATCAATTTTTTATACATAAGTCTTGCTGTGTATTTTTCATAAAACCGGGGCTGTCAACAAGGAGGAGATGGGGCGGGCATGTCTCCCTCGTCTATCCAGGGCGGATACCCCGGAGATACGGAGAAAGGCAGGAGGGTCATGCTCACCCCCCCTTTTTTTCATCAATGTCACAGACAGGTGGCACCCCTTAGAGCAATACCCCTAGCGGCTCTGTGTGGTGGCAGGCCTGTCATCATTCATTATACCATCACGTTAATGATACTGCCTGCTCTGTATCTATCCATTTATATGCCTGTGAGCCTTTACATTCATTGCTGGGGATTCGGAATTCTGACAGAGCAGAATGTTACCTGTAGATCAGTAAGAACTGAGAGCACTCGGCTATGAAACACCTCTAAAGGGTTACATGAAACCACGGTGTATATAGCACATATTTGGCGATAGCATTGCTGCTTTCCAGCGCTGGCGTCATGAGTTCAATTCCTGACCATGGCCTTATCTGTGTAGAGGTTGTATGTTCTCCCCGCGTTTGTGTGGGTAGCACGAATACGACCCTTGTGCCCAATAATATTAAAATCAATATGGGTAGGCTCATTATTGACCATGTTCATATATGTGATCAGAGGATCTTTCAGTTGCACAGACTGATGCTGGAAGTGGACTCGTCCTCTCGGATGTCATTCAAGTTTGCCATTGACATGTGTAAATTGGATGATAATTGTGAGCTTGGCACAACTATACTGCGGCCGCTATCGGCCTGTTTGACTAACTTTAGCTGCTTTTTGTTAGACCAATGATAGATAATATCTGATCTATGGGGTACAATACATCTGTGTTATTTGCACCACTTTGTTTGTTAAACACTCTTTGTGAACAAATTTAGTGCATTGGGTCAGATCTGGAGCCCCCCGAAGACATAAACTGTGACCCGCACACCACTGTTCATCTCAACGGCAGAGACAAGCTGGTGCCGAGACCAGTGATCCTGAGACCTGTATGATACTCACCATTTGGAACCCCTCATGACCCTACGCTCACTAAGCGCTCTTCTGGATGAGCCGTGAGGGTTGCACTTTGTCCACTACACTATTATAAAAACACAAAACAGGGGCTTGCAGTTACCTGGGGTGTATGCCTCCCCCGGGGTGTACCCAGGGCCGGTGCTAGGGTCCGTGGCGCCCTAGGCACATTTTCAAAAGCGGCGCCCCCACCATGCACACTTACAAAATAGTGTGTAATTGTGCAGGGTGGGGGCGCCGATTTCGAAAATGTGCGTCTTTTCTTACCTTAACTTGCCTCCTCTCTGCTCCGTCTGCTCCCCTCCACTCACTGACACTGTCGGGCCGTGATGATGATGTCACGCCCGACAGTCAGTCAGCGAGTGGAGGGGAGGAGACGGAGCAGAGAGGCGGCGGTGGTGAGCAATAGCCCCTCCACCCCTCCCTGTGGATGTATCTGAAGCTGTGCGGCGGCCGTGAAAGGTATGGTCAGCGGTCGCCGCACAGTTTTAAAGGAATTTTTAATCTGTGGCGGCCTCCAGAGCCCGGCGCCCTAGGCAACTGCCTAACCTTGCCTAATGGGAGCGCCGGGCCTGGGTGTACCCAGATCCATGGGATCTTCGGAGGTCTGGCATCCGTCTCTGTATACTTCCTATGCATGACTCAAACAGGCAGTGATTTTGTTGGTGCCCCCCATTCTGCCAACTCCCCACTTGCATGTAGTACAAGAGTAGGATGTCTGCAGGAGACTGGCACTGATCTGATGAAGACTGCAGAGTCCTAGCAGATCTGGAGAACTACTCATCTCCGGTAAAGCGGTAATCTCCACTCAGTAGTCCCTCTCAGTTATGCACCATTTTTAAACCATTCAACTGAATTTACCTTCACCCTTTGATGTGTCGTGCTCCTTTTCAATGCCATCTTTGAACTGCCTTTGTAGTAACACATATACAAAGCTTATAATGCACATGTTTTGCTTGTAATAAATTGTGTACCACTCACAAAGGTTGTGGAGTCGGTGCGGATGTGTGATGGGGGACAGCAATTAAATGCATTTACTTATCTATTTACGCAAAGATTGGTTTGGAAATAAGGCTGTGGTCAGAAATTCGTGACATTTGTCACACCTCCCATGATGCTTGGCATTAGAAATTCAGATATACTATAGTGCAGCAACATGTGGTGCGCTAAGAGCCACTTATCCTTATTCCTGACGCACATTCACAACTTATCCCTTTAAAGGACCTAATCTAGAAGTTGGTGCATATTGAAGAACTGCTACTAAATCTCACAAATGTATAGGTAAAAGTTTCAGAATCTTTTCATAATTGGAGATAAAGTTGTGTGACTGTGGGGGAAGAGTTTTGTCCATACCTGAATTTTGGGTAGTTCTCCCAGGAGAGTAGGCCGTCCTCCTGCATCCTGCCCGCTTCCTAGTAAAGTGGGAGGGGCGTGGACCTTGGTGACGTGATTGGCAGACATTGCACCATGGAGGGGGGGGCGGTGGGGGGTTCACTCTGGAACTCTTGGGAACATTGGTCCCTATGAGAAACATCACAAACTGTGCAGGGTCTTCACATAGTGCGGGACCTGCTATGCCACGCTTGTTTGGCGTTCTGTAGATGGCCATGGACAGCACTTGTCTCATAGGGATCAATAATGATTAGTGCGCTGTACACGTGCGCGTTGGGAACTCTATGCATATAAGTACACTCCTCAATCTTCTCCTATTTGATGTCAGGGGTAGGAAGAGATTTGCCTTCTCATCTTTTGGTTTTTGACATGTCTCTTCCTACCGTGTCGGATGTTCTTTCACACAATGCCTTTGATGCTTCTAATTCCACTTTCTTCCAGTGACGTTTGTTATATGCAGAGGTGTAACATGACATTTCTGGGCCATAGGAAAGTCACAGTGGCGACTTTGTAGCTGTGTTTTCTTTCAAGAGCAGTATATAATGGGAAGAGTTTATTAAAATTAGTGCAATGGAAAAAGTGGTGTCGCCCATAGCAACAAATCAGATATTTGCTTTCATTTACTAAGCAGCACTAGAAAAATAACAGAATGATAGGTTGGTACAGGGAACACCTTCTTTTTAGTTTATTTTTGATCAATTTAGCTATTGTAAGTCAATAGGTATATGTGCCCTGGAATCGCGCTGCGCTATATTGTGCTGTATCAAACAGGAGCTGTATCATTCCCAGAGTGTTCCATGGTGGACACATACCAGTAATCACAAGCTGAATACATCTATGAGTGAGGATCACCTCATACCAGCAACTTGTTCCTTTATAGGTGTCCAGTATCACATATTCAGCCATACTAACAGTCTAAGGTGTTCATGTGGGAGATATTTTTGAGTAGGTGAATTAAGTCCATTCCCTGGTGGCCAGTGGACAATACAGTGCCCATTCCCTGGTGGCCCAGTGAACACCAGAGAGCCCATTCCCTGGTGGCCCAGTGAACACCAGAGAGCCCATTCCCTGGTGGCCCAGTGAACACCAGAGAGCCCATTCCCTGGTGGCCCAGTGAACACCAGAGAGCCCATTGCCCTGGTGGCCCAGTGAACACCAGAGAGCCCATTGCCCTGGTGGCCCAGTGAACACCAGAGAGCCCATTGCCCTGGTGGCCCAGTGAACACCAGAGAGCCCATTGCCCTGGTGGCCCAGTGAACACCAGAGAGCCCATTGCCCTGGTGGCCCAGTGAACACCAGAGAGCCCATTGCCGGGGTGGCCAGTGGAGGACGCGAGGGCGCCCATTGCCGGGGTGGCCAGTGGAGGACGCGAGAGCGCCCATTGCCGGGGTGGCCCGTGGAGGACGCGAAGGTGGCCAGTGGAGGACGCGAGGGCGCCCATTGCCGGGGTGGCCAGTGGAGGACGCGAGGGCGCCCATTGCCGGGGTGGCCAGTGGAGGACGCGAGAGCGCCCATTGCCGGGGTGGCCCGTGGAGGACGCAAAGTTGGCCAGTGGAGGACGCGAGGGCGCCCATTGCCGGGGTGGCCAGTGGAGGACGCGAGGGCGCCCATTGCCGGGGTGGCCAGTGGAGGACGCGAGGGCGCCCATTGCCGGGGTGGCCAGTGGAGGACGCGAAAGCGCCCATTGCCGGGGTGGCCCGTGGAGGACGCGAAGGTGGCCAGTGGAGGACGCGAGGGCGCCCATTGCCGGGGTGGCCAGTGGAGGACGCGAGGGCGCCCATTGCCGGGGTGGCCAGTGGAGGACGCGAGAGCGCCCATTGCCGGGGTGGCCAGTGGAGGACGCGAGAGCGCCCATTGCCGTGGTGGCCAGTGGAGGACGCGAGAGTGCCCATTGCCGTGGTGGCCAGTGGAGGACGCGAGAGCGCCCATTGCCGTGGTGGCCAGTGGAGGACGCGAGAGCGCCCATTGCCGTGGTGGCCAGTGGAGGACGCGAGAGCGCCCATTGCCAGTTGGCCAGTCGACCATAATTCCCAGTCCCTGGTGGCCAGTGGACCATCATTCCCAGTCCCTGGTGGCCAGTGGACCATCATTCCCAGTCCCTGGTGGCCAGTGGACCATCATTCCCAGTCCCTGGTGGCCAGTGGACCATCATTCCCAGTCCCTGGTGGCCAGTGGACCATCATTCCCAGTCCCTGGTGGCCAGTGGACCATCATTCCCAGTCCCTGGTGGCCAGTGGACCATCATTCCCAGTCCCTGGTGGCCAGTGGACCATCATTCCCAGTCCCGAGTGGTCAGTGAACACTAGAGAGCCCATTGCCTGGTGGTAAAGTATATGTTCTATTTGCCTCCTTAGTCTCTGGGTTTCTGAGCTGCTATTGGTCTGTTTTTTACATAAGCTGATAGTGGTCCTGTTGCTGCCCCTCCACAGAAATCCAGCAGCCAAGTGGAGTTCAGCGGAGGACCAGAAACTGACTAGTGTTCAGCTTCCTGCCGTTTCTCATAGGTATAAATGTAGAAAACATTGCATGTGCCCATTACAGGTGCATTGCATGTGCCCATTACAGGTGCTGCTAGATCAAGTTCAGTGATAACCGGCGACGTTGATTTGATGTCGGGGCAGCGGTGGAGCGGGGTGGAATTTTGTGTAAGAGATTGGAGGGTTTAATGGAGGGCAAGGTGTCAGCAGTAAGATGAAGGTGAGCGTCTTCTTGAGGCATTGAGGACACATTATCGGTGCAGAGCACACAGTCTGCTGTCTGAACGACATCCTTTTCGCTCACACACTGACAGCCCCCTTGTCAAGCCTTGCCATTTATTATTCCTTCACTCGGGCACTTGATGCTTTTCCTGTTGCTTGGCTGATCGGCCAGGCTCCAATAATAACAGCTTTGCCCAGCGTGTGCTGTTTAATAGCCTTGGGGAGTGGCTTGGTGGCAGTGGCAGGGAGCAGCGGGGAGCTGCCTTAACCCCCTCACCGCCAGCTTGTCCCTGCAGTGTTGAAAGCTGTAGTCACTACCTTTAAAACATGTCGCTAACAGTCGCTTGTACCTTGCTGTGTTCTTCTTCGTCCCGACACAACCTAAGGGCCCAGGATTTTGGATCATGCCGTCTTTACTTTACACGCTGATAAATATGTTGTGTATATATTTACATTTTCTAGATGGTAGCCTTTAAAATTGCATCAAATTTATTTTTATAATGAAACAAGGTACAGTAGAACTATTTAATTATGCATAACACTTTCAGCAAATTAATTATAGTTGTCAATTCAATGAGTCTTTGCCAAATATGCTCCCAGTTGAGTATTTTTTATTTTATTTTTATTTTATGATGGTGTTTGGCTTCAGTTGTAGCACACAGACCCTCGCAGACACACGGCACAGATACAACAGGGGAGGGAGCATTGGTGGGTAGGCTTGGCTCTAGCGTTGAGTCACGGGATTGGATTGCAGTCTGACTACGAGTGGGCTCAGGGCTAAACTTTAGCCAAAGTTAACAAAATACGTGTGTGTGTGTGTGTGGGAAAAATGTCTGTATAAGAAACAAAGTCAATGCATCTGTTCTGTTTATATGTGTATCTGGTCTATCAGTAGATTGGATCATTTTTACAGCACTGTGTAGATACCGCTTTCAACAAGGATGTGTAGATCTTGGTGGAAGGAAGTTTAACCATATCAGGTGTTCTGATGAGTCTTGAGTGGTTCGATAAAATATTATGCTCATTTATGCACCTTAAGTTTAAACCTGTAGCATTAATATTTTAATTTACATCAAATACTAGGTAGCCTAGCACTGGCCTTCGTTGGGCCTGGAATTCTTTTAGGGTGCATACTCTCATCGACTATTTGAATAGTATATGTGTTTCCTGGAGCATCTACAAGGTTGCACTATGTTGGTTCTCTTTTGTGTTTTTTATGTCACAACGTGAAACTATAAGAGAAGAGGCAATTGAGATAACCATCAGAAAGACTTTGAACATTCATTTGCAAAGAACAAAGGTACATTATCATCATCATCATCATCATCAATTTATATAGCGCCACTAATTCCGCAGCGCTGTACAGAGAACTCACTCACATCAGTCCCTGCCCCATTGGGGCTTAGTCTAAATTCCCTATTATAGACACACACTCACACACAGACAGACAGACAGAGAGAGAGGGACTAGGGTCAATTTTTGATAGCAGCCAATTAACCTACCAGTATGTTTTTTGGAGTGTGGGAGGAAACTGGAGCACCTGGAGGAAACCCACGCAAACACAGGGAGAACATACAAACTCCACACAGATAAGGCCATGGTCGGGAATTGAACTCATGAACCCAGCTCTGTGAGGCAGAAGTGCTAACCACTAGGCCACTGTGCTGCCCATTAAACATAGGAGTTCTCTGTGGAAAAGACTCTTCTTTTTCTCTTTTGCACAAATTATTTATATGGACGATTTAGCCATAAGCTTTTTTATTATTTGGTATTAGTTTATGGTGATCACTAGCGCCACATCTGTGTTTTATGTTTGTATTCATTCTGTGTTACCTGACTCAGCTGTGGATTACAGTCTAAACATAGGGGGCAGCTTGAGATCTAGATCTGCACTGAATATTACCATCTCTTTTTCTGTTGTTCATGAGTTTGAGATAGTCACATGACATAGTATTATACTATAAATAGTTGCTCTGTTGGACTGATAAATAAACCTGTGGAAAGTCGAAATGCGTTGGCTATTCTAATCTCCAGCCTGGGTCTGACTGCCTTGTAATAAAGTTCATCTACTTTTTCTGTAAAGATCTTATGGTTTGTGGGTGACATTACAGATTTGTACCTTAGGTACATTTTCTTCTCTTGCCATCCTGAGAGGGCGACAACAGAATGTTTGCCGCCATGCTGCTTCTTAAATTGATTTCCACGTGCAAGGACGTGGGGGAGCCTTCGCCAGCGACGGGTATACCCTTTGATATACATGTCCATAAAGAGCAGTCTACCCCCATTTATTAAGTTCTTCACCGTGGGTTGATTATTTCCAATTTGCGGGACTGTCCCGCCTATATGGGGAGGAATGAGATGTATATCTTGTATGTGCACAGTGGTCAAATAGTCGTAATTATGCAAAAATTCTGAGTTTGCATTTTTACTGTTGTCTCTTAGGGATTATGCCTGGTGGACCTAATTATTAGACCTTTGTTGACTTTAATTATTGAGTTATGATTTCTAACATTGACCATGATCTCCAAATGAAGGAAGCAGTTTATGTGTTTATTTACTGAATATGAATAGACTAACGAGTGCTGTACATGTTCCTTGCTTGTGGTTGTAATGCTCTGATTTAGGGGAGGGCCAAGTTTAAACCACTCCTGGGGAACTATATAAATAATTCTTCTTGTTCCTCCCAATCCCCTGGAGCCAAAAAGCCCCTTAGGTGGCAAGGGTCTTCAGGACCACCTCTGCCGGAAGGCTCAGGCAGTCCTCTCTACCCCGAAGGTAGACTGAAGTTTCCCCCTGGGGGACTGGTTCTTCAGCTCCCCCCCATGATGAGCGAGCCTCAGACAACTAGGTGAGAGGGTCACCCATATGGGTCTGTACCCTAACCCCATTTGTGCAGACAAACGCAAAACGTGAAGTAAAGTGCAAAAAGTGCTGGTCGTCAAAAAATAAAAAAGAGCTCATAGGCACCAGGCTAATGGCCGGAGGGTTTAAAAAATGTTCTGGTCCAGGACCAAGATATAAAAGATGATGCAGGGATTGCAGCATTGTGCTCATATCTTACCCTTGTGAAAGGTGAAGGGTTCTTCTTCCCACCACCAGGGCATTTTTAGGTCACCTCCAAGCCCTGTCCCCCAGAGGCACAGGCACCTAGGGCTCCAAACACCACCGGCCTTCTGGCATCAGACCAAGGTAGCCCACCCCTTCAGGGAGTGGCGTCTCCCCCCTACTACACTTCATCTTAACCAAAAGGACGAGAAGGTACCTTACTTGCACATGAATGCCCCTGATCCATCTCTCCAAGCGCCACAAGTGTCAGACTCCTGCAGCTCACAGTACTGTGTGTGTGTGTGTGTGTGTGTGTGACATACACTGCATCAGACACCCAATCACCCCCATGGTGTTCACACATTATGTTCACATATTACTCAACCAAAGTTCTTCAGGTGTAACAAAAAATATTCTGCAATTTCTAATGATTATTGTACCTCTAGGGCAGTGTTATATTGCGGTCTATGGCTGATATTCTGTTATCTCAGCAGAGTAAATAATATTTAATTGTACGTAATAAAAATGCTAATGTTAAGGCTCTCTATTCATAATGAGTGTGTAGGTTTACTAAACGTTTATAGGGAAATGTAGTGAAAATATACAGTAATTCCCCTTTAAGTGCAATATACAGTATGTGTGTACAGATCTCTGAGCCTTTATATGGATGAAAATTGTCAGCACTGAGTGATTTGTACAAGGTCACTTATTCCCCCTGTTTGCATCGCTTTCTCCCCCGTAAAGCGCGATCATTTCTTTGTGTACCCATCCATAATAATTTGCTGTATTATATACCACTTGCTGTCACTCACAAACACAACAGAATATCAGCACTTTTGTAGAGCAGGACATTAGCATTCCTGCCATTCCATTACGCATTGTGGTCACACTGGCGGCTTTGTCCCTTTTTATGTATTTATATAGGATCTATAGCGGGTCTTTTAAGGCTCACGGACATTTCTCCCGAGCAGGTTAACCCCTCCACTGCTAGAGCCAGCCAGCCAGCACCAGCCCATCATAGCGGAGAGGGGAAGAACCGTAATACACGCTCAGTGCCAGGCAGGATTACTTGCTAGTGGTAAAAAATAAATTACTTCAGTACACTAAATCCCAGTCTTTTCATTATAGTAATTAAATTGCTGCGCTTTAGAGTAAATGCATTAAAGCTGCAGCGAGGCAAGGAATACACGTTGTGCACTTTTCTGGATGTCAGATTACTCTTCTGTCTTCGGTGCAGGATGCCATCCTTCCGCTGATGGCGAGGGACTGCAGCAGTCTCCTGCGTACGAGGTCACAGGGAATAGAAGCAAAGGATTGTTGTAGAGATAGTAACTTTATCCCCACATAGCAAGTAATAGGCATTTAAGTAACACAAGTTCAGCCAGTGGTGTGGGCCCCCCAAGCGGGGATTATGTTTTTTGGGTCCTGATGTATTCTGTAACCTGGGATCCCAGAACAATGGCTCACTAGTAATTGGGGTGCCAGGTAAAATAAGTTGAGCATCGGTGATTTTAAGGACCATTTACCTTAATGGCTATGTCCCCTCTAAGGCTGCATATGCATAGTACTGATTCAGCATCCTTGCTACTGTATTGTTGGGGTTCAGTCGCTTAATGAATGCACCTTGGATAGAATATGAAATAGAGTGAATGGGTTTCTGCAGGGAAGTTCCCACAGACAGCCGGACTGGATGTTAATGTTAACAAAATACTCTTTGGAGATGGAGTAACTCTATTTCAGCTCTGTGTACGCAGCTTTTGCAGAGTTTTCTGGAAATGAATGACTTAAATGATTATCCTCATGAGAACTCCGCTCTGAACCGCAATATTGAGAATCTGCTGTTCAATGCAACTGTGCACAGTCATTTTTTTTAACAAGCTCAGGTTTTAACACAATTCTGTTCAGATTACACTGATTACAGTGAATGGGGACTACAAGTCTGACAATATTCACAAATATATTTATGTAAAAGTCCCCCTACATTGGTAGAGATTAGTTTTGTTGTGTGTAAGCTGTTGTTCTCTGCTATCAGTTAATTCAGACGCAAGTGCCTTGGACCAAAGCTTTTATCAAAATTAAAACTCTCTCAAATATCAGATCAGTGCTACCCAGCATTAGGGCTTATTTACAAACCTATCCCTGGATATGGATTAGTACTTTCAGGCCTGTGGTCAGTTGTTAGGTATAGAATCATACACCCCATGATTTGAGGGCTTTGGATATGCTATGCCCAATACAAGCAAGTGGATTGGCTACAATCTCTTTGTTGCTATATTACTCTTTAGTGCTGACATCATCTAACATGCACATACTCTAGACACTATTGGAGTTTTATTTTAATTAAAACTTTATTGAATATTGACGTATTCAAAAAAAATCACTTAGAAAAATTCTTATAAAATCACATTGCACAGACATTATGTACAGACATTATTGCACACATCTCATTGCACAGACCTTATTGCAAGTCACATATTTTGTGCTGTTAGGCAGGTGTCACATGGGAGTGAGATCTAGGAAAAGTTTGTGAGGTTATTTACAAAGGCATAACAACCACTGTGCAGCACAGACCTGCCGTGCTGCTTCATCTGCGCCAGGTAGTGGCGTCAGGAATTTGCACAGGCAGAGGGGCAGAGCTAGGCCATTCATAGCAAAGTACGAAGCGGGCGCACCAGTTTTGCGGAGCAGTACAAAAACAAGATATTATTTTGTGGAGCAAGATTTTAAAAATGATATAAATGGATGGAGCATTTTTAGATGTATTTTGCTGGCTGTGCAGAGGGGCGCATGACTGTTCCGCAAAAATCTATCAGTAGGACCCCTTTCATGCTTCAATTAAAAAGGCGCACTCCGAGCAAAGTAATGAAAAGCTTCAGACACATAAAGACAGTTCCATATCCACTTTTATAAAGACAGTTCCATATCCCCTCACTCTCGTGATGAATTAAGCCATGAATTAGGCTACTGGGGAGTATTTTGGAAGAAAATTGAGTTTGCATAGGTGTTTCATGGAAGCGGAGGAGAAGCGTGCACCTTGGGCAGACCAAACAGGCGTTCAGGTGCAAAACATTTTGCATTATGTAGTGTAGTGTGCATCATGGGGCAGATAAATGACCTCCAGAGTGAATTGCTTCTGGAGGCTGTGTCTTCCTAGCTGGAAAAATGCAGCGCTCAGTCACTGCTGTGTGTCACCGCAAACATGTGCCTCAGGAAGAGGATCAATTAAATGTCACTAATGTCCTGATAGATGCACTTTTTATACTTTTCCATGATCATTTTCTATGCTCTGTCTTCCAGTACTGTGCAATTACCTTTTCATGAATATTTGGTACCTGCCGAGCAAGACTTTGACTGTCACTGGCAGATCCAAGAGGGGGGAAGTTTAACCAGAACATCTACAGGTTAATTTTTCCAAAATCGGTATTTCACTAACTTCCGTTGCACATAATTCATGACCTAACTCTGGTGCAAAGCTTGCAAAATAAACCTTTAACTCTACAGCATTTGGAGAGGTTGTCGGGGGGTTAGAGCAAGAGAGGAAGAAGTTACAGACTTTGGCAGTAGCTGCATCTGATCTGTTGTGGAGGTCTGTGCCAGGGAAAGGTGAGACTGGGGTTCACGCAGAGACCTGAGCAGCCTTATGTAGAATTGTTCATGACATGAAACATAGCCAGCAGCGGTGAAGGAAATCTGAGGGAGAGACGCTCTGTGCTCAAGGAGAGACCACCTGTGGGAGGGAGACACATGAAGACATGACAGTGTGACAGTTCAGCCGCAGGCAGCAACAATACATTTATTAATGAGATGTGTCACATTGAGATACATGGACCAAGACTGCTTGATAGAGACAACAGGAACAAGAGACACCCCCTCTTTACAGTGTTTCCCTGTTGCTTTCTTTTTTTTTGTTGTGCTGTTATGGGAAGAGAGACACCCTTGTCTGTCTGACAGCTTGTCTGTCGCTGGGAGACAACTCTCAACTCTCTAACAAAGTTCTACACGTCATGTCTCAAATCTGGCATCCTCTTTCTACAGTCGGGCCGGGCCCTCGCCTCCCCCCATTACGCACACTCTTCGTCCATGGATCTTTCACCCGAGTTGCCTCTTTCTTGGGGGCTCCTCGAACAGTGCTCTGTCTGCTCTCCTTTCTGCCGTTTTCTCCTAGACTATTATATGGCCATGTCATACCTGCCCTGAACTTACCCTATTGCTGCACCTCAGACATGACTATTATTTCTTTTTTTTTTTTTTTTTAAATTATTTTGAAACCGCATAAGCAAGTAAATGAACATACTCAGTTTAAACAATAGCGCTATACATCTGATTCATAAACATCATGACACTTTAACAGTGATGAAAAATAGCACTTTCAACAACACGGAAGTATAGACAGCTGAGCAAATATCAAATGTGAAACAATCATAAGGCAGCGGTGGTTTTGTATTTTTGAGAAAGGGAACGGGATAGGAGAAAAGGGGAGGGTAAAGGTCAGGGGGAAGGGGAAGAGGGGGGGTATTAACCTCTTAATCTATTAGAGTTACAAATCAAGAATTTCCCGGGATGGAGGATTGTTGCCAATTAAACCAGGGTGACCACACTTCCCTAAATTTTGGCAAGGTATCATTCAACAGGGCAGAGATGTGCTCCATATAGGAGATAAAACAAATACGGTTAATCAGTTCTGCTTTAGAAGGGGCCGTGGGTTGTTTCCAGGCTCTTGCTATGAGAAGTTTGGAAGCTTGGTAAATGTGTGCAATTAAGCAGTTCTCAGCTTTGCTTATATTGGGGATGGGCTGGTTAAGTAGGATCTGAGCAGTCTTCTTACTAACTTTAATCCCTGTGGCTTTTCGAGCAATAGCCAGAGTGAGATTCCAGAAAGTTTGAATGACAGGACACCCCCACCAAATATGCAAAAAAGTTCCCTTGGCCCCGCAAAGGCGCCAACATCTATCTGAAACCGATGAGTATATCCGATGCAACCTCTCTGGAACCAGGTACCAACGTGTGTAAATCTTATAGCAGTTTTCTTGTGTACCTGCATTAATGGAGACCTTCGCTGTTCTTGTGTGGATGATAGACCACTCCTCGCTGTCCCAAGACTCCCCCAGGTCCCGTTGCCATGCCTCTTCATGAGGCTCGAGAATTAGATCAGGTGGTGCTGTGAGTGTACGATACATGATTGAGATATTTCCCCTACGGCCTGCGGAGTGTATACAGTGTAGTTCAAATTGGGACCTGCAATGGAGACGGGAGGACCGGGCTTGTGACTGAATAAAGTTGCAGATTTGTACATATTGAAAATAAATAGGAGGAGGGGGGTGACATTTATCTCGGATTTCATCGAACGAGGCAGGGGCGGTTTCTCCCTTAATATGTAGAAAGCGTTCTATCTTGTGTGCACGCCACCAACCTGATATTGCGGTTGATCTCCCGGGTGGGAATAATGGGTGAGTCCAAATGGGAGTCAGGGGAGAAGGGTATGGGGCTACGTTATGTTTTTTATTAGCCAAATCCCATGTGTTTAGGGTAAAGGCAATTGCTGGGCAGGAGTATACTGACGCCGGTCTACAAGATTAAGGAAGCCATAATAGGTGGTGTACAGGTATATCAGGGGTCATAGCATTTTCTATATCCACCCATTTTTTTAGTCCTGGGTTGAGATGCCAAGAGATGACGTGGCTCAATTGTGTAGCCAAATAATATTCAAACATTAGCGGTAGACCAAGGCCTCCAGCCTCTTTGGGTTTAGCTAGTAGCGCTTTACTCAATCTGGGTTTCTTCCCTTGCCAGATAAAACGGTTGCATAACGCTTGGAGAGAGAGCATAGTTTTCCGGGGGATTGACACTGGGAGCGTCTGAAATAAGTACAATAGGCGGGGAAGGATATTCATTTTGATGACTTGGATTCTACCTACCCAGGAAATGTATCTAGGTTCCCATCTAGCCAGGTCGTGTTGGATGGTCGTCAGCAGGTGCAAATAATTAGCTTTGTATAGGCCTATAAAGTGTTTAGTGATATTTATCCCCAGATATCTGATTGAGTGAGGACACCACTGGAAGTTAAAGGACAACTGTAGAGCTTCTCTAGTTTTGCGTGGGACATGAAGGGAGAGGGCTTCGGATTTGGAATCGTTAAGATTATAACCCGACAACTTGCCAAAGAGTGTAAGTTCTGACATTAGGTTCGGGAGCGTTACAATGGGATTAGTCAGGGTAAGCAGGACATCGTCTGCAAAAAGTGAGATTTTTTTAATGTGAGGCGCCCAGCCGGATGCCTGAGATGTCTGGGTTAGAACGTATTTTAGCTGCCAAAGGTTCAATACACAGAGCGAACAATAATGGGGATAGTGGGCAACCTTGCCTCGTGCCGTTGTTTAACTGGATGCGACTGGAGACCTGCCCATTGGTCATGACCCGGGAGGTGGGGTTGGTGTATAGAGCTGTTATAGCCTGTAAGAAATGGCCCCGGAAGCCAAAAGATTCTAACGCAGAAAACATAAAAGACCAGGCTACCTTATCGAATGCTTTCTCTGCGTCTAGGGCTAGAAGCAGCGAGGGAAGTTTATTAGAGTTAACATAATGAATTAGATCTATTACTCTATGCATATTGTCAGGGGCCTGCCTGTTAGGAATAAAACCCACCTGATCCATGACTATTATTTCTTTGTCTTATGCTTAATCATTTATTTGGGATTTCTAGATCCATATAAGATTTGGATTAATAGATTTGCATTAACTCCAGGACTGTTTGCTTTGTTCTGTCTGTTATTAGGCTCATATCAGTAGATTAGTTGTGTTCTTGTTTTGTTCTAAGTTTCTCAGCTGGGAAACTGAAAGCAGATCTGTCTGCTATGAGTTACCATCATACCTGCCTACTCTGCCCATATTTCAGGTGAGTCCTCTGGGATGAGTAGGCATTCTCCTGGCAAAGGCTGGGCTTAAGGGCGCCATCGGGCATAAGGGCGCCATTTGCGTCATCTGGCTTTTTCCTCCCCCACGCAATGCACTGCAGTGACTCTATATCTGTTTGTTTATCTGGGTTTCATTCTCACCTTCAGTAGCAGACTGTTACTGACCACCCCTACTGGTGTCACCTTGCCACCAGCCACTCGCCAACTGCCTAATAATTGTCGGAGAATCTCGATTCCACCACTAGGCTCTTTCAACGGTGCCTAGAACCGCTTACTGCTGGGTAGCTGGTAGAGCTGCTATACCACCTCTTTGCTGTGGGTTGGCACTGCTGAATATGGATCAGGGCTGCTGGATAGCGGGCAGAACGTTGACACACAGACTCTGGGTTCAACACAGGACAGGCGGGGAATGGATTAGAGTGTGTTCTTATCTGTTTGTCACAGATAACAGGCGTCGGGTAGAATCTTCGAGCAGTGATGTTTATTGGCTCATGGGATCCTTACAAGGACCAAATACACACTAGTTGGAGGTACTGGTGATCATCTATAAGTAGAGATGGTATAATACATTACATGGTCAAACAGAGCTCTTTATATACTGTTTCTGACACACATGTTGGCAGGGAGCTAAGCCAGTCCCCTTTTCTACCTGGCACCACAAATTCTGAGCTATTACATTTAATGATTAGAATCAGAATATAATATGTTCTCTAAACTTGGATTTAAATGCAATTTAAACGTAACAAAATTTACAACAATCTGTGATATCCTAAATTACTTGCTGTTCGGTTTCCTCTGTAAGACACAGGATTAAAGTCTAACAATCCCCCTCCTGTAGTCTGGATAGTCCAGATGCACTCAAGTTTCAGTAGGAGGATGAGATGAGTGTGCAATTACCTTGCGGCGCTGGTATGTGTGCATGAATGAAAGCCCTGCGATGCACTCCGCTGCCTGGTCCCGCCGTTCATCGGTGTGGGTCTGCGGTCAGCTCAGTGAAGTGTCGATGTGCCGTGGATTATGATGAGGTAGCGGTGTTATGTTGCTAGGGAAGCCGGCTGATGCTTTCCAGTGAGTCAAGCGCGTAGGCGCTGCGTGAGCGACGTAAGCAGGAAGTGTTCCAGTGTCTGTATGACGCTAGCAACCGCGCATGCGCGGCACGTAGTCGGGATAGAAATGCGAAACTACATAGTGAAGTATCTCACGGCAGTTTATTACAATAATAAAGGATGCACTTACATCAGAGATACTTGGTAGCAGGCAGGTATATGTCGTTAAAGATCCCCTCCTGTGCATTCAGGCTAAAAGATGTCTTGGTCGCTCACAAATGAAAAGGCCTAATTAGTATGGGATTTCTTTTCTTCCTTTCTTTTTTTCTTATTTATTTTTGCAAGGTGAAATAAAACCAAACAACATGCAGAGTAAACAAAAGCTTATACTGTTAGACATCAAGTGGTCGACCAACGCACCATCTTAATAACTCAATGCAGAGGTAAAGTATTAAGAACATTAAGAATGACCAAGGGTTTTAAGTAGTAAGAGAGGAGAGAAAGAGGCAGAGAAATAGAGAGGGGTGAAGAAGAGAGTAAAAAGAGGAAAGATAGGAGAGAGAGAGAGAAAAAAGGCAGACTAGTAACGTTGAAGTGTCAGGAAAAGGGAGAGCGAGCCTGGATGAATGAGAGCCATGGGTCCCAGACCTTGGTGAAAGATTTAGATGAGTTGTTAAGAATACTAGTCATGTATACCATTTTGTGTACTTGCCATATTCTGTTAATAATAGTCTGAAGGGATGGTGGAGTCTGCTGTCGCCAGTCCGCTGCGATTTGGCAGGTGGTTGCCGATAGAATATGTCTGGCCAACTTGTTCTGGTGTGGAGTTGCTGAGGGTGTCCCTAGAGGTAGGAGAAAAAATTTAGGATCCTGACCCACGTCTATCTGGAGTATCGAATGAATCAATTGTTTAATCCCGGCTCAGAAAAGTGTCAGCTTGGGACAAGTCTACCAAATGTGGAGAAAGATACCTTCATGGGAGCACCCTCACCAACAATGGTCAGAAGAGTCGGAAGGATACATAGTACCATCGGTACAACACCTTATAGGCATTCTCTTTTATTTTAACGCAGATTGAGCTGGAGGCAACATTCTCTTGGATTTCTAAGGGCTAGAGTAGACTGAGCGGAGCAAATGCATAGTATAATGTGGTGATGAGTCCTTTCGTAGAGGAATGACGGAAACAGAGATTTTCAAAAGTAGTAAGAGGACAGGAAGAAAGGTGAGATTTAGCTGTGTGATGAAAGGGACAGAACTGTAGCTATTGATAGAAGGAATGTGCAGTCAGGATTGAATATCCGAGAATGGAGGTGAGGTCATTTAGATAGCGGACTCCCCACGAGAGCCATGGATCAAACACTTTGGGGGAGAGATCCTGAGAGCTCCGGGGAATTAAATATTAGTGTCAGTGGTGAGGGATAGGGGAGAGATCATATTTTTGAGAAGATGAGTCCCAGACTGCCAGTGAGTGTGAAATGACTAGGTGAAGCCTGGGAACGTTTTGGGCGACAGGCCCGTGAGAGCCAGAGGAGAGTAGACAGAGAGCACATTCCCAGACCTACAGCCTCATTATCGACCTAGACTCTAGAGGATTCTGACCTACACCAAAGAACACATTGAGCAAGTTGGGCAGAGAGGCAGTAGTGACGAAAATCAGGGATTCCCAGTCCTTCTCCCCACAAAGGCCTCTGTAGGAGCTTAAAGCGGACCCAGGAAGCTTAACTGACCAAATGAATTTAGAAACATGGAAGTGGAGGAACTTGAAAACATGAGGGGGTACGCGGATGGGTCTGGAACAGGTAGAGGACTCTGGGGAGAATATTAATCTTGACTGCAATAATACGTCCTATCCAGGAGATGTATAATTGCGACCATGTAGTGAGGTCTAGTTTGACTGGAGCAAGGATGCGCGGGAAAAGAGTCTGGAAAAGCTGGTGATGATGTTTAGAGAGGTATACCTAGAGGTATTTCATTTTTTTTTTGACGGTGCCAGTTAAATGTTAAGGAGCACTCTAGCAACGATTTGTCAGCTGGTGAGACGTAAAAGTCTAGTACTTCTGTCTTGTCAGTGTTGATCTTATATCCTTATAAGTGACCATAAATGTTTAGACTGTAAGCTCCAATGGGGGCAGGGACTAATGTGAATGAGTTCTTTGTACAGCGCTGCGGAATCAGTGGCGCTATATAAATAAATGGTGATGATAAATGTCTAACTCATCCAGGAGAGGAGGAATGGAGGTAGTCGGGTTAGTAATAGTCTTCAGGACATCGTCTGCATAAAGTGCTATATTGCGAGTAGAGGAACCCACTGGTATTCCCGCTATATGCTGATTGGCCTGGATCCTGGCAGCCAGGGGCTCTAAAGATAAGGGGGCAGCCCTGTTGTGTTGCATTGGAAATAGAAAATGGGGCAGAGGTCAGAACATTCGCCGAGATTGTAGCCGATGGGGAGTGGTAAAGGGCTTAAATACCAGTCATAAATTTATCAGAGAGCCCCATCGCCCCCAAAACCCCGACCATAAAAGACCAGGAGATGCGATCGAACGCCTTTTCAGCGTCAAGAGACATAAGTAGAGAGGGGAGCCTGTAACTATGAATTGTATGGATCAAATCAATTATTCTTCTAGTATTGTCAGGGGCTTGGCGTCCCGGAATAAAGCCCACCTGGTCAGGATGGATGAGGGAATGGAGGAGGGGGTTCAGTTTGGAGGCCAAAATTTTCACGTAAATTTTCAAATCCACGTTAAGAAGCGATATAGGCCTATAACTAGAACATAGAGAAAGGTCCTTCCCAGGGTTCGGTATAACAATAATATAAGCTCTAGTAGTGACAGTGTCAAAAGTGGCCCCCTCCAAAATCTCATTAAAGAATGAGGTGAGATAAGGGCCCAGGTCCCCAGCAAACTTTTTATAGTATTGTGGATTAAATCCATCGGGGCCTGGAGCTGAAGAGGCTTTCAAGAATTTTATGGCTGCCAGAACCTCAGTCAGGGTAATGTCTGAGTTCAGGGAGGATTGTTTCAATGGGGTAATCGTGGGAAGAGGGGTGGTGGCTAGGTGCTCGTTTAATGTCGGTACTGGAGGGACTCCCCTTAGGGGATGGGGGGGGGAGAGATTGTAAAGAGAGAGGTAAAAGTCCTGGAATGCGTGGACTATCGTGGTCGGATCATATGTGACTGCGCCCTTTCGTGACTGGCAATTATTGTCAGTATGACCCAAGGCCATTTTCTTGTGAAGCTTCCGAGCTAGGACAGAGTCGGCCTTATCAGCTTTGTAGTAATGCCTCTGTTGGAGTTTTGGCATGGTGAGAGCAGCCCTACGAGAGAGGAAGGTGTTAAGTTGGCCTTTCAATGAAGTAATTTGAGAAAGTATGGTTGGATCATGGTGGGTCTGGTGCTGGGGGAGGAGAGAGGTGATTTTACGTTCTAGAGATGATACCTCCTCCGCAGCCCTTCTTTTGGAGGCCGCAGTCAGACTAATCATGTGGCCTCTTTTGGTGGCTTTATGAGCCACCCAGATAACACCTGGGGGTACATCAGGGTTAAGAGTTATCTAGAAAATAATTGGGAGATCGAATTTTTGAGATCTAAAAATGTGGACTGGTTAAGCAGGAGGGAGTCATCAAGGTGCCAACTACCACTCTTTTCTTCGTTACTTACAAATACACATTTCCCCCAACTTGCGCCTACTGCATCAGAAATCAATACATTTCTAATACAATTAAGTTATTTATAGGTGATCCAGCCACAACCTCTCAATAACACCTGGCCATTCATGGTGTATTAGATACTTACCTTCAATAAATTTATAGTTAGTCAAGAATTTGAGTAAAACCATTTTGTCTTATTATTATTAATTTTTATTTATAAGGCGTCCGCAGCACCGTACAGAGACAAACAAATTACAATACAATGGGAGACAGCACAGTACAGTAAACAGTAAGCACAGCAACTCAGTAAGCTCAATGCACAGCTAGAGAGGGCGGGGAAGGGGGAGGATCCGCAAACGACAGGGCCCAAGAAGGAGGGCGCGGAAGACAGGGAGACCCCCAGGGGGGAGGAGGGAGCGAGAGTGGACGTGGGGTGGAGGACCCTCGAGGAGGAGGGCTTAGTAGCTGGAGAGCAGAGTTAGAAGTGGTGGAAACAGGAGGAGAGATGGCCCTGCTCAGAGGAGCGTACAATCTAAGGGGAGGGGTGGACAGACAGAGAGACGCAGGGGAGAGAGGGAGAGTAGGGGGACGGAGGCAGAAGATAAGGTAGGAAGTTAAGTGGGAGACAGGCTATAAGAAAAAGGTGGGTTTTTAGGGCCCGTTTGAAACTGGACAGATTAGGGGAAGTTCTGATGGAGGGAGGGAAAAAAATAAAATTATAAACTATTTCCACCCAAAACTAAAAAAATATTGCATACAGGCCAAAAGAAGTGACAATGTGTTTATAAGATCTATGGTGAAATTGTGAGTCCTGATGTTCCCTCAGTCTCGAGGTTTATTTAACTTATAAATAAGGATGAACCGAGAAGTATTTTTGGAGAAAAATGAATAAAGGGCGAGGTCACAAAGTGTTAGTAGTAATTTCCACTAGTATTTTAGTTGGATCACTAAATCCGCACAGCTAGAAGCAGATTGATTCCCATGGCGGTTCCATGTAATGAGCAATGCCCAAGCACTATGAAACGCGCTAGCCTGAAGTCTAGGCACACTTCCACATATAAACACACATTGAGGGTCCACATTTTTTATGGATGATAAATGACATACTTCGTTTATAGAGCCAAGATAGCATGAAAGATGGAGGGAGAGAAAAAAAATCGGAAGGGACAGCGAGAAACAAAATGCATTGTTAACTATTAATACATTTTTAGGAGCGCCTTTAATATGACTTCCTCAGGGATTTCCTTCTTAATGGTTTCTAAGTTGTTGTAACTTTAAAATCACTTCAGGGAAGATTATTCGTTCACAGTTAGTCCCTGATGGAAGCAGCATATTGCATTATCCTGTGAGATTGTTTTTGTGCCGAGCGGAATCAGCCTGTTTTGGGTCTAGAACGAAACGCATAAAAATGAAAGAGAAATCCCAGAAGGCTGTATGCTGTGTGCTCGCCATTCCTTATAATACGAAGGATCTACGGAGCGCTTGCAAGTCTCTGAGCACCCCAGGCTAATAGATAGAAGACCCCACAGTGTTAGGGTATTGGCTTGATCAGACATAATGTGAATTTACTTTTTATTGACAATGTTTTTAATTGCCTTTTTTTAATAAAGTTTTTTATGTTTCTATTTTTTTTTTTTTTTTTTAATAACTTTATAAATTTTTTGTTTTTTTTCAATCTGGGACTGGAAACATGCACAGGGGGACCTTGCATTGGTCTGGGGAGCAGTAGTGCTCCTCTTACAACTGCCAGACAGTATCGCTGGAGAGCTCAGCGACGCTCGGCTGTCCTAGTGACATTTTATTGATAAATTGGCCGGCCAAAGATTTTCTATCGCTACCCAATTTTGCAATAAAATGTAGCGGGGCAGAAAATCTCAGTGATGTCACTGGTTCCTAGCAAATTGATAGGCTGCATTCTCATGAATATTGGGGTCGTCCCACAAAATGGCAGCCTCCATGGTGCACTTTTTAGTGCTTCTATCTGTAAATCACTACTCCTATCGACAGATGTTGTTTTCATTTTCATACAGTTCCAGACCACTTAGCTGATGGTTTCTTTTCATTCTCTTGCAGAGGACAAGCTGTGGTTACATCCTATGTACCGTGCTGTTGTCAGTCGCTGTCCTTTTGGCGGTCACTGTCACCGGAGCCGTCCTATTCATGAACCATTACCACGCCCCTTCCACCGAGCCGCCACCGGTCATCACCACCAACATGGAGGACCCCAATGCCTTGGTCACCATTGAAAGGGCCGACAGCTCCCACATCAGTATATTTATTGACCCCAATTGCCCGGACCCGTTCCCTCGCCTGGATGGGCTACAATCCTCTCTACTGTCCGCCTTGGCCAACCATGACTCGGAGTTGAAAGTGGCGGTGGGAAAGGAGAGGGCTCTGCTGGCGAGCTTGGCAGACCAAGTGGCGCAGATGGTATCGCAGGTGTCCCGGCAGCGAGCGGACTGGGAGAGCCTGAGGAAAGGGCAGAACGGACTGGTGTCGGAGCTGGTAGCGCTGCAGAGCGAGCAGGGGAGACTTATACAGGTATATTGTGGCGATCATTTCAGCAGGACGGTCATTAAAATGTGGTTAGACTGCAGTATGGTTAGCATCGGTTAAGAACTATTCCAAGTGCCTGGAGTACCACCTAGAGTGGATATAACGTTTGGGTTGTTAAAAAACACACAGCTTCTGTACTGCCACCTACAGCCACAGGGCGGTAATGCAGAATCCCACCATTGTCCCACAAGGACAGCTTGTAGACCATTCAGTCAAATAATTATACGTTGTTCAGTTGTTTGGTGCGTTGGGCATTTGTGCGAAAATTATTATTATTATTATTAATATGAGCTGGAAGGATAGTAAATGTCACAATGTCGGGGGAAGGGGATTATTACCTGCATAATCTATCTCCATACATATTATTAGTATTTATATAAATGTATTCCTATTGAATAATGAATTGATGACGCCACTAATATCTGCTGATAAGCAGAGCTTCACCGAATCCATAATTTAGGATTTGATGGAACACAGATTACAAAAGATTCTGCCAAATATTGAGCCAAGTCTTAATTTGCATTTTAAAATTAAGCAGAAGTGATCTCTCTAATAAAATTTAACTAGTTAATGTTACCCTAAGATTGCAGGAATAGCAAGACTAAGGTTCAGTTGGTCTAGACTAGACCTGACCAACCTGTGGCTCTCCAGGTGCTGTGAAACTACAAGTCCCAGCATACCCTGCTAGCTATTGGCTGGCAAAGCCTGCTGAGACTTGTAGTTTCACAGCACTCGGTGAGCCACAGGTTGGCCAGGCCTGGCCTAGAATCTTGCTAAACTCCTTAGCATACCTCCTAACATAAAATATTAAATCATTTAGTTAAAATTGTCTTTACCCCTAATACACACAAGGTACACCCCAAATCTAATAGACTGCTCCCTTTCACCCCTGGAGACCAGGGTATACCCATAAAGAATGCAATGCCTTATTAGAAGATTCTTTCTTCATACTGTATTAGTGAATATTAATGGCCCTTTAAGTGTCTATGTACTGAGAGCAGATATAGCTTTAATGCCACAATGTTCTCCAAATGCTCAAACACTGTTCCATGCATAATAAGGCAAAGGATTGCATGATACACGCACAGCAAACTCTTCTGGCGCTACATCATACATAACACATGGCGGCTCTGGCTCACCGCACGCACAGACGTAAGCCAGCAGATATCTGGCACATGGATTTGGTACACTTTTTAGAGCAAAAGCCAAATTAATATTTACATATACAGTAAACTTAGAGAGCGTATAGA
This sequence comes from Mixophyes fleayi, assembly GCF_038048845.1. Classification (NCBI taxonomy): domain Eukaryota; kingdom Metazoa; phylum Chordata; class Amphibia; order Anura; family Limnodynastidae; genus Mixophyes; species Mixophyes fleayi. The sequence goes on along the minus strand of NC_134410.1, from coordinate 118,115,163 downwards.
GTAGAAAGGCACAGGGCTTCAAAATGCTTCTTAAGAAGCTTTTCATTTTAACATTTGGCAGGGATGTTTATAAGAACAACCAATGGCATGTACACACCTCTGGTAGCACAAGTGCTACAATACCATGAAAAGGCCTTGTAGGCATTAACACGGTCAGGGCCGGAGCTGGGGACTCCACAGCGCCCCACCCTGCCCAGAATTGGCGCTCTGCGGACCATGCACGGAAGCGGCTTCAGTGCTCATGCACCCGCTACTCCATATCCCCACACTTGTTCTGATACCAGCTCTGTTCTCCGCAGAGTGGGGACCTGGAACTTAGGGTGATATGTAACACGTGCCAAAAAATAAATAAATTGTGGTGCAGGCTGGTGTGCCCTCCTGCCACGCTTACCGTGTTCCATTGACTCTAAATGAGTATTAAACAGAACACAAATTAGCTTCTTTTTTTTTGCCCAAATTTTACTGTAGCTTGGTTCAGTGTGTGCTCTGCTTAAAACCATAAACTATGGCTGTCCAACAGGCCAACCGCAGCCCTCTGATCTCCCTCCACCCTCTCTGAATTTTGCAAAGTTTTGACAATTAGCCAGATGCCAGGTTGTCCGTCAGCTGCATGGATGTAGTGTAATAGCAGAAATGTATAGAAGTTCCCTCAGTAGCAACTGATGAGCATTTACTGTTATGAATCAGAGAGCTTTGCATCTCCTATTTACTTTTAAAGCTTTTAAAAGCGATGAATATGAAGCAGTATAAACTGAGCGTTTACTCTGCAGGCTGTGAGACATCACATGAGAAATTACGCTTTTACTAGAGGAATGTGAGGTCAGGCATCCGCTGCCAATCAAGGCATGCGTGTAGACTGGAGAGCTTCATTTAATGATCCAATTTGCATATTGATGTGGTAGGCTCCAATTTCAGTAACCTGTGCTGATTAAATAGTTGTTATTAAAGTATTCACGTTTCTTACACACAGTGGAGGCAGCCATCTTCCTGGCTGAACCAGTATTGAGGAGAATGCAGCCGACTAACTCATTAGGAGCTAATTGCATCTCTCAGGCTCATAACGGGTCACCTCACAATATGGCTGCCTCAACTGTGTGCAGAGGGCGGGTTTTAAAGGCGGTTTTTTTTTTCGAGCATCAATTGATTCAATTGGGACTCTGCAAATGAAAACTAAGTAGGAAGAAGGGGAGCAGTAAGGAACAGTCTTTATAACATTTAAATGGTCAGCTCTGTGAGTAAGGGCGGACACACCTCTGGCCACCTACGTATTGGTCCAAATTGGTTAAGCGACAGCCATTTGGCCCCTCGTCTGGAGCGACAGGGCTACTTTGGACATTACTGGGGCTTGGTAGTCCATTCAGAAGGTGACCACTTCTGACCTGTGTGTGACATAGGTGAAACTGTAGTCATTATCTATTTATCAGCATACACCAATAATGATCAAATTGATCCAGTCACATTAAGTTATTGGGCATAGAGGCCATTTTTGGGGCCATGCAGGACACAGTGGCCAGATATTGCAGTATTGTAGAACTCCGACAGAACTGCCATAGACTTACCTCAGAATTCTAAATAACAGTCTAAGCTGATCCAGAGAGACTGAAGATTGTAGACTTATGTTATTTTCAGGCAACGACGAGAGCATATTGCTGAAAGCATCCACTTTATCACAAGAAAACTATATAATTGAACAGTAATTTATATCATCATCAAAAGAAATCTATCAGAATTTTGTTTTGTGGCGATGCTGCTCCTCCTCATTATTCTCTTGGTCTGTATAATGTGCAGCTGTCATTATCGCCCATGAAATGAGGCAGACTCTGACTAAAAGCTCTTTAACTACAGCAATATACAAAACACCGTCGGGTAAAGAGAAGAAACATAAATATGATGGAAATGTTGCAGTTTTACTTTTATTCTTCATTTTACACAATTAAGAGGTAGTTCTTTCATTGGTAGTTTTAGTTTGGTACAGCCAGATGGGCCGAGTGTTACTTGTTTACCATCAATAATTAGCATTTCTCTCTGTGTGTGGGTGGAGTCTACTACTGACTAACATTCTGTGTGGGTGGAGCCTACTACTGACTAACATTCTGTGTGTGGGTGGAGTCTACTATTGACTAACATTCTGTGTGGGTGGAGCCTACTACTGACTAACATTCTGTGTGTGGGTGGAGTCTACTATTGACTAACATTCTGTGTGGGTGGAGTCTACTACTGACTAACATTCTGTGTGGGTGGAGTCTGCCACTGACTAGCATTCTGTCTGGCACTTGCTACCATTAAGTGGGTGGAGTCTGCCACTGCCTATCATTCTGTGTGGGTGGAGTCTGCTACTGACTGGCTAACATTCTGTGTGGGTGGAGTGCAGCCACTGGCTAACAATCTGTGTGGGTGGAGCCTGCTCATTATTGATTATGGGAGGAGCCTAACCATGATTAACATTCTGGGTTGGTGGATGGAGTGTGTGTGTGTAATGCCTAGACTGAAAGTCTCTAGCCTGCAGCTGACTAACAGCCTATGTGGGTAGGCTGAACCTGCTGCTAATGGGGTGGGCGAGTGTGGGAAGCTGCCACTGACTAATTCTGGCCACACATGTATCGATACTACTGCTTGTCCCGAGTGCCAAGATACAGGATAAGTGTCCAACTTGCCCACACATGTAGAGGATTGGACAAGATCCAACTATTTGGCTCATAGGTGGATTAACCATCTCTCTTCTGGCTTCACCAAGGCCTGTTATTGTTATTGATTAGAAGACGCTGACCGTTAATAATCACCTTCCAACCTCATTTATTAACACACCCAATATTGATCCGATCAATTGCATCATTATCGGACCTATTTTAACGCCTCACCCGTACTGCGATATCAGGTTAATTTCCTCATATTGGCTGTGTGTATCATCATCATCACTATTTATGTATATAGAGCCACTGATTCCGCAGCGCTGTACAGAGAACTCACTCACATCAGTCCCTGCCCCATTGGAGCTTACAGTCTAAATTCCCTAACACACACACACAGACAGACACAGACATAGAGAAACTAGGGTCAATTTGTTAGCAGCCAATTAACCACCTAGTATGTTTTTGGAGTGTGGGAGGAAACCGGAGCACCCGGAGGAAACCCACGCAAACACGGGGAGAACATACAAACTCCTCACAGATAAGGCCATGGTCAGGAATTGAACTCATGACCCCAGTGCTGTGAGGCAGAAGTGCTAACCACTACGCCACCATGTTGCCCATAAATGTGGATCTTGCTACTATTTGTACTTATGTTAGTGTTTATTTTAGATTGTAACTATGCCTTTTGTTCATTTTTACCCTGTAAATATCCAAATTCACAAGAAATGTAAATAAAAGTGTCTTTATGGATTGATGTTGGTTTTCTTTGTCAGATTGTTATCCCAAAACGCTTTACAAATACTCTTGTGTGTTTCTCCAGCTCCTGTCCGAGGGTCAGAGTCACGTAGCACAACTGGTCAGTTCAGTGAGCGAAGTGCTGGACACGGTACAGAGAGAACACGGCAGACCCCGCGGGAAGGGAGATCTAGTCCGAGCACCGGCTAGAAATGCCAGGCCTCGTGGTTGTACCAACGGTGAGTCCCCCCCCCAAAAAAACAGTAGCAATGACGCCTCTTTGCATATCTGGTAAACGTGCCGTATGGATTTGTCAGTCTTTGCAGCCAACAATAGAAAACTGTGAAGAGAGAACTGGGTTGAGAATTGAATTTAGACAACTTCGGCTTCGATTGATTTTCTTAGCTTGAAATAATTTTGCTGTTATGGAAAAGCTGAAAAGTTAATGGAACGTTCTCTCAGGTAATTATGAGTCAGGGAAGGGGAACTCAAGGAGAGGTGGAAGAGAGACTTTTATTAGACTACAATAGAGAACTCAATAATATTGCTTGCAGTACTTACACATTCAAATGTGCTTTCTTACCAAGATGTATATATAATGCTGTACTGATGAATTACATCCCATTTTATTATAACTGTGGGTCAGTTGAGACTCAAGGGGTGTACGTGAGATTTAGGGATTGGGGCTGACTGCATCTGGGCTCATGGTCCTGATTATGGGGCAGATTAGGGCGTATTTTGTCGGCATCTTAGGTGTAGATTGCTCAAACTCTGTAAAAATGAAAAGTGGATTTGTTGCCCTAGCAATCAGATTCTACCTATCAGTTTTTAGACTGTACTGCATAAATAAGAGCTAGAATCTGATTGGTTGCTATGGGCAACATCTCCACTTTTCATTTTTACAGGGTTTGATCAATCTACCCCTCTTTCCTCCAGCAAAGTTCTCTGTTTATTTTAATCATTGTCTTGCTTAATGTGACTTATTACTGGGGTTTTTTTTGGGTAACCTGTAAGATCTATGGTCATGACACTGTATTTGTAAGCCATGTCCCTATTTTTATAGGACTGCATACTCCATTGAGAGGTGGGAGCAGATCTTTTGTGTGACAAACAGTACAAAGTAATGATGCGCTGGACAATGTTCCGATCTTTAAAAATGGGTATTTGTTCTCCGAGACACCATATATTTGTATTTGATAATCTGGGGACATGTGGAGATTGAGCATTTCGCCTGCAATAGGGTTTTTCTGATTTTAATAAATATTTCCCTAAATCCCTTGTGTTTAAAAAATAAGAAAGTATAAATTCATCTGGGTTGTCAGACAAATGTGACATTTTCAATTATGTAAGACGCATGTTTTTTGACGTTCCCCTTCACACCTGCGTTGATTACATACATAAGATGTGCAGGTGTTACGGCGATCTTACCAACAGGGCATATACTAGCGTATGGGCAGACCCACAAGAACAGGCTCAATTATGTACCTATCGTCATACTACAGTATAAAAGTCATGTGCATTGTAAATAGATCTTTATAGTTAGTAAACGATACCGTTGCATTTCCATACTACCCAACTGTCCTTGATTTAGACCGGGCAGTCCTCATTTTAGGGGCTCTCCCACCATCCCGCAGACCAGGACTTTTGACCTGTTTTCAGGACATTCGTACGGTGTACTGGTGACGATTGCCTTACATACCAGCAATGACAGGGTGTTTCTAGGGGAGGGAAAGAGGGCCAGCTTTGGGCATGCCCCAATGTGACGTGCCCATGACCTGGTTTAGCATGATCATGCCCCGTCTCGTGCACAACGTCCCAATTCGGCATGCCTTAGAGTTGGGGGTATGCATTTAATTGCTAAATTTTACACTACTCCATAGCAGCCAATAAGATAGCTTATTTTATCTTCTATCTTTCAGTAGACAGATAAAAGCAAATTGCTAATTGGTTGTTGTGATTCAGTGCAAATTTTGCGTCTACAGTAATGTCTGTAAGCGAATCCTAGGGGGAGATTCAATTAGCCTGGTAGTGTCTCTGGAACGCCTGTGAGATGCTTTGCAGCAGAGATTTGACTGAGATCGACGCACATTTTTTTCCTCGTGCCTCACAGAGGTGCAAGGGAAAATAAGTGGAGATTTCTACTGTAATTGGCACCAATGTGCGCGACGCGATGTCCGCTCGTCACATTGCCGGCGATTGAATCTCCCCCAGGTACTGTCTCTGACCTGCGGAAAACGATCTGCAGAAGTGTCGCCAAGAGAAGATTAGTCCACTGTATAAGCTAAATCTGGAACCTAGCAGCACATTGTTCTCCTGCACTAGAGGGTAAAGGATCATTCCTTACGCTGTGGGAAATTGGTAAACTGGTTATACAATTGGAAATCTATTTTTTTTATGCAGATATGTCCCAGCACTTTTGTTTAACTACAGCAGTTTAGTGAGTCAGCTAACAAGCATCCATGGGTTAAATAATGCCGTACCTTTAAAACAACTTATTAATGATTCCAGAGTGAATGTGGTCTCCTGTAGTTATTATCAGGTCTGTTTTATTACAGTTGACACAATAAGCCATTAGTTGGCTTTCTACTTATTTCGGTAACGCAGTTGCCATTTGCTGCTAAAATAAAACACAAAAAACGGTCTATTAGGCATCCAAAAAATGAAAAAAAAATTAAATTTGACTTTTGCAGCCTCCTCCATCTCCATAGTAAATTGTCCTCTAAATGCGGGCGTCGTTCCCTTCTCGGCTGGTATATGAACACTGGTTATACATGGAAGCACAGCGCTCTCTACGCCGCCTGTGTAACGCCAGCAACTTCTCTTAGTGCTGCCACTTTGACAGGACTATAAATCTTAGCAACAAAGTCATCGGTGTAGCTCCAGCACTTTCAGTGGAAATTTTTATGAGTTAATTTAAACATTTGGCCAGCAATAGAATTATCCAGGATCGTGACTCCGGTTTTTCTTTCCATTAAATCACTTTCTGTCTGACAGTATATAACTGTGCTACTTTATTTCTCGTAGGCTCCAAACCCCGGGATTGTTATGATATCTTCATGAGCGGACACCAGGAAGACGGTGTCTATTCCGTCTTCCCCATTCACTACCCCTCCGGATTCCAAGTCTTCTGCGACATGACGACAGACGGAGGAGGGTGGACGGTGAGTTACTTTTTACATGTATGTTTGTAGGTGGACATGGAAGTTGGTGGTGGACAGCATGATATTTCTCAGGGGCCCACAATATGCCCTCAAGGGGCTGCAAATTATGTTAAGGCCACATTATGAAATCAGAGCATAACAAGAGCCATCTTTGTTTGGCTCGTCAAGATATCGGTAATACGCCCTGCATTGTTCAGTGGTAAATACACATAGAAGTGAATACTTAGCACGTGTGTCTTTTATGCTATACATGTGTGAGTTATACTATGTACAACGGTCCAGCATATTATAAAGCCCCATGTCCATTATATACAGCCTATAATCCAGCACATGACTCCATACCCACTGTATACCATAGTCAACTTTTAAAGCCGCCCTTCTGGGAAATCCCAGAGGGTAGGTCAAGGGGCAAGTGCCAAGTGCAGGAGGGCTCAAGGCAACACGATTGGCAGCATTGTGCAGAGTGGGACGGGGCCATGATTGCGCAAATCTCACCAAGCCCTGCCTCTCCCCTGCTTCACGAGTGGGCAGAGGGAGTGCTAGTCAGTAATCACTACTGGTTCCGGGAGGGTGTTTGCTGTTCCAGGAACCCGGGAAGACTCCAAAAAATTTGGGAGGGATTCCAGGAGAGTAGACAAGTGTGCCATACACAGTGCCAGTCAGCAGAACAGTCCTTTGTCTTGTTATAAAGCACACGACCTGGCTTAATTTTCTTTGCAACCTGTAATAACAGATAGCCAGGATACCTGTGAACAAGATCTGCAATCTGCAGTCGGGGATCTTGAATCCCTACTAAACATCACCAGTGAGAAAAGTCTTAAAACACAATGGGCCTAGTTCATCAAGGCACATATCTGCCGATTATAGAGTGTAGGGTACGTAAAAAAAATACTCTGCATGCCCAGTACCGGGACATACGCCAGTAAACGCAGCCCTGTCTGCTCTACCTTTTGAGCGCAAAAGACACTTTATACAGCCTATGATTTCGGTGAGTGAACTGGGAAGGGGAGTTTTGCCATATTCACTTTACAGTAAGGACGTGCCAAACTCAAGTGCACACAGCCACGTCCGAAGCAAGCTCTGGGCATCTCAAAGTTACTTGTTCTTCTGCCGTATCTCTTGCTCCAGCCACAGGTCTAGTCTAAATCCTGATCAGTAGTGATGACAGTCTCGTATGCATGCTATAACATGTGTTTGCAATCAGGAGCACTGTAAAAATGTATTTTATGTTCAGTAGACATTACCATCATCCTAATGTATTTCTTGGGAGAAACAAACAAACGCTGCTCAGTATGCGTGCCATGATGAATGTGCCCCAATATGAGGAAAATACACTATAATGCGTTCTACAAGAACACTTGAGGCTGTCTTGGTGCAGCCCGTGTACGCAATCCTGGGATACCGTATGTCTTTGTGTATGCTGTTTTATTATGCTATATCATAGGCTGCTATATATTGTTTTCTATAACGTACATCACAGATGAAAGAGATAAAGGTAATTTGCACATTATTGCACCGAGGCTCAGAATATTCCAGTTTCGTCCATTTACAGAATGCATTTCTTACAGACAACCTACATTTTACTTCTGACTGACATTTAAAGTTGTTATAGTGGGGGGGAAAAAGACATATTGAAATGTCATCTCACACAATGCCAGTAGGATCATCATTGAAGGACGAACGGAATGTAAACCATATTTAAGCTCAACACAGCAATGCAACCCTCTCAGCAGCTTAATGCTTTTTCCAAGGAGGGAAACATCATTGTTACTCATATTCCTTAGAACCCAATTGCTGTATGTGCTTTGTAGAGTCAGAACAAGACGCCCGTCTAATTACAGCACTCCAGTGTAACTTTGTATATTTTATTTTTATGTGTATTGATTTTTAAATCAAGACAATACTGATATAGCAGAACAAGATCATTCCGTTTTTTCAAAATATAGCAATATACTGAAACAACTCATCTAAAAGACTACAATATATAAACGTAACATACCGCTCTCAAACAAATTAAAACCAAATTAAAATTAAATCCCCTTAACGTCATACAGACTGCCTATTTAGTTACATATAATTACATTGAAACAGAAGGAAAACAATTAGGAAAATCAAATATTATTTTGAGATCGGTGCGCCCAGAGATTTTATTTTACAGTCAACAACGTCAGTTCTGATAGTGTAGTTAGAATTAATCAAATCACTTTCTAGAGAGTATATGCCGTTCATGACTTATTGTTTCATCAACAAGCTCAATCCATTTATACAAACATGGGTCTTCCTTAGCCATCCATGACCTTGCAATACATATTTTAGCTAAAGAAAGGAGATTAATCACATACTGCCAAGTCTATTTATCTGTGCTTTCCTTTAAAGACAGCCTAAATATAGCAATTCTAGGAGTGTGCGAAAGGGATCAGAAACCAGTCTTGTTAATACTACAAACCATATTATACAAAAACTTACTTGCGTTTGAGCGATCCCAAAGTAGATGCCAAAAAGAATCCTTCAAACTTCATTAGCCATACAGGAGTCAAATAAACTGGGCAAAATATATAGCGGAATTTGTTGAAATGTTGCAAATAATATAGAACTACAAGCTAAGCCCATAATATAAGACCATTCCCCGTCTGAAACAGAACCTATTTTGTCCTCACATTCTGTTGGGAGAGTAAGAAGGGCGTCTGCATTGACATCTTTCTGCAAGACTTTGATTTGCTCGTTCCTATTCCTCAAAGGGTTCTTTACAGAGGTGTAACAATATATTATGGCACACCATTTTCAAATTGAGCCTCAATTAGATGCTCAAGTTGAAGTTAGTTGTGAAATTCTGTTTTAGAGGGATATTAAATTCTTCATGAAATTGTGCAAAAGTTTTTAAAAAACAATTGACTTATATCAGTAGTAAAGGTATCCGCACCAAAATCCATCAACTCCCAGTTTAATATTTTGTCCCATTTTAATATTATATAAAATTAGTGGGCTTTAGTCTATTTCATTAATAAATGTTCCAAACTCCAGGTAGGGATAGCTTGTATGATAAGTGGAGACCTATGTTTCTTTTGATACGAGTGGTGCATGTTGTGAGTATTCACGTTCTACCACGTATGGAACACGGAAGTAGTCAGTGGAACTCACAAGTACGGTGGCCATGAAATGTCGAAACCCAACGCGTTTCATCCGTTGGTTCGGACTTTGTCAAAGATAGAGTACCGTTCGCAAGTGTGGCTATAAAAAACCTAGTCCCCGTTCTTGATTGGTTAAAAGAATACTTTATTTATAAAAGGATAAATAAATTAAAACAAATTTATTATTGAGTATCCTATGGAGAGGATTATTTTTATTGCTTTTATTTTTATTTAGCACTAGAATTTTACAGACACAGTACAGGCACCTTTTATTCATAATAATGTTATTAACTTTTACCGTTTTTTTTTAGAAAAATGTTATCCTTTTTATAAATAAAGTATTCTTTTAACCAATCAAGAACGGGGACTAGATTTTAATAGCCCCACTTGCGAATGGTACTCTATCCTTGACAAATTCCGAACCAACGGACGAAACGCGTTGAATTTCACATTTCATAGCCACCGTACTTGTGCGTTCCACTGACTACTTCCGCATTCCATATGCGATAGAACGTGAATACTCAAAACGTGGACCGCTCTCTGGACTGAAGAATTCCCAAAGGAGGCCCAGAATATATGAATAGGGACTTGTAGGTAAGATTTTCCTGTTTCATCCTCGTTTTGTGGCCATCAGTTCTCAGCGAGACCACTGCTTACAATTTCATTTAAAGAGCTATAATAATTATGCCGATATACATCACTGCTGTGTTTTGATTCTATGTACACTTTTGACATTGTGACATAAGATGTGCCTTTATTACAAAGAGGTTGATTTAATATTATCATACATTTCCAATTTGTGCCCTCTTACCCTTCCCAGTGTCAATATTATTGAGGTGCTGTATTATATCTATCAAGTGAGAGCACCTGTGTCACTAGTTTTTTCAGAGAAGAAACCAATTGTTCTAACTTCCTACTGATATTACTTGGCCGATGCTGATGTACATAAATGAATTTGGGCTGAATTAACTTTTTTTTAAATAAATCTATAGTTGTACCCCTTGGTCTAAATTAATAAAATTGTAGTGCCTTCTTAAACAAAACCAAAAAAAATATTATTGTCCCAGATATAAAGAAAATCTGCTTTCATAATTAACATTTACCTAAATTCATCGTTTTTTTCTGGCTGCACCATAAAACAATGGGAATCTAAATCCCCATGGAACCCACGGCCCCGCCCCCAAGGAGCTCTCGATGAGTTAAGCTCCAGTGAGCCCAGCTGTTTAATAACCAGGAGCCGTCATTTGTTTTATTTCGAGGTCCAACATTATGGATTACGGCGGCAACATTATAAAACAAGACATATAATATACCAACAAATACAAAATATAGCCTATTATGTCATGTTTTATAATTATAAGATGGATTTATTTCATGCTTTGTATATGTGAGTATAGTAAGCCTTTTATTAATGTGATAAGAGGATGGATATAGTTTATATTTAGTATTTGTTAGTATATAATGCCATATAAATACAGGTTGAGCATAGTTTATGCATAGTATTTGTTGTTATAGAATACATTTTATCTTCTTCATACAATTATAGGGTGGATAATATATTCTGTGCTTTGTATTTGTTGGTATAATAGATCTATTGTTCATATAATGATACAATTGAGTTTTTTTACCTTTTTGTCTGTTTGTGTGATTTATTTTGCCTCCTTCTCAAATTTATGCTATTTTATCATCAATAACTTACATTTATTTGCAATTTTGTTTTAAAATGCAGAAGCAATATAAAAAAAGCAATTTGTTTTAAAACTGATAAATGACCGGTTATTTTCTATGTAGGAGTTGGTGATATCCTTGAACTTTAACATAATTAATAACTCAGTGCTGAATATTTAGCTGTGGGAAAGGTCTTTGGGGATGGCACATAGGTGAGTATGCGTCGCGGGAGGGGTTAATGTAACAATGGGGGTTTGGTCCATTTGAGAATACTGGAAAGTCACCAACTCAGGAGTGTAAGGGAAGAGTATGAATATTTCAGTGCGTTGGTCCACGGACTGGGCTCTTTATGCCGTAGGGGGAGATTCATATTTAATGATGAGAACACAAACAAGCGTGACCCCGTGCCACCTCTATTTAATGAATCGCCCCCTCTCCGCTGATCACATCAAGCATCACCTCCCAGCCTGTCGTCTCTGGTGTTGTACAATGCCATCATCTTCTAGACGTCTCTTTCCGGCTGTCCCCAAACGCGTATAACTCCTCGCTCTTCCATCGCCTTCTCGTTTAAAGAACACATTCTGCCACGTTACCCTGTTCTTCCCACCTGGCTGTCTCTCCAGTCTCCCTCCCTTGCCCTTTACATCAGGGTGACGTCTCACCTCAGCCTTTGTCTCTCCTTCTTACACAACGCGAACGTGTCCTGTACTTAGCCGTACAAGGTCGGATCAGATTAATCCGGGCTTTCCTCGGTTCTTGCAGACACCTGTGTGATTGAACATTCCCCGCGCCAGTAAACCCCCCCTCCCCTCCCCTCCCACGTACAATCTTCTGGGATATAAACACCAATGTAAAACATGTTTAAACTCCATAAACCTTTTAACCCTTTCACCCACCCGCCCGCTGGAGATTCACTATCAATTGTCCCCTGGTACTAAACGGGGAGAGAGCGGCATTTGATAAATCAAAGGAACGACTGCAGCTGACACGCGGCGAGATTATTTTCTTTGATAGATGTTGGGCCGGCTTTGCTCCTGGAAATGTTTGATACATAATTCCCTTTGCACCTTTTATAGATAGTTCCAGTAGTCGGAGTGTGCGGGGAGGGGTGAGAATACACAATAGACTCAGATTACTTGTAACGGTCCAGCGTGAAGAGCAGATTCAGAATCCTTAAACTCTTATAGGAGACTAGTGGTGTAATGTATCTCGGATTGCCTTTATACCAGCTTACATTGTAATTCTCCCCGTATATCGCCCATCACTGAGATCTTATTACAGTCCTTCGGGGGCACGAAGATAATCCCCTAAAGCGATGTATGACAAATAGATCTGTCTTCATACTAGACTGTCCCTGTACCGTTCCTCTCAATTGTTTCATTTTTTTTATTTGTTCTACCTCTACTTAAAATAGTTGACATAAAATTATTGTTGTACAATGTAAAACGCAGGTAATTGAACTTTATATTCTCATTAGGACCACGTTACTAATTGTTTTTATTTTGAGCCGCCTCAATTTTTATTTTTGGTCATTTTTAGGTTTGTTTTTTTATCTAGTTTTAATTTTTTTTTTTTATTGTTTTTAAAAGGGAAAAGCAATAAGGACATTGAATATATACATTTTCCATAAGTCAATGAATCATATTACAAATGATATCATCATCATAACAACTTATTAAGTTAAACGTATAATGACATATTGATAATGACACCATAAACAATAGAGGCATTAACTTGTGAGAGAGGGAAATCCAGCTTAGAAATGGTTTGAGCAGATCAATCAAAATAGGTCTATTATGTGTATAATGATGTATAATTGGAATATGATGATGTGTAAGAAAAAAGGATATCTGAGAAAAAGAAAAAAGTCCAATAGGGATAATTGGGAGTGAGGGAATATAAATAGGGGGGAGTGAAGGAACGGTAGTCGTCTACGTTAAAGAAGGAACAGATTATTCTAGTGGAAGGGAAATCTGTAGGTAAAAAGCATAAAAGGAGAATTTAATTATAGCAGTTATAGATTTTATAGGCTACTGTCTCTCTGCATGGAAATCACTAAAATCACTAAGGATTAGGGGGTACCTAAAACACTTAATGACTGACATGTCACTCATTCAGACTCACTGTGCATGTCGGCTGTCAATGGACAAAGGGGGGGGGGTGTTTATGTTAAAACTTTGTCCACAATTCCCTTCCTCTCCATTGCCTATTCTTACCTTGTAGAGCGTGGGAATGACACACCATGCTGCTGCTCTTCTTGTGATTGGCTGATAGCGTAGGGCTGTGCGGTGATGTCACAGCATTGCATCACTCTCCCAGCCTGATACAGAGAAACAGAAATTGAGAACACACCCCCCCCAAGGAAGGACTTGTGAGATGTGAAGGGAGGTGAGAGTCAAAGTTCCTGAAGGGAGATCCTGCTGGATCTCAGCGGGCACCGGTCCTGGCAGCAATATGTTGCTCTCTGAGCCATAGCTGGAAATTTTAGCTCTCGGAGAGAGAGACCACTTTGCACCCCCCCCCATCAATCTTAGTGGGGCTGTCTCCAAAGACACACACTGATGGAAAGGAATAATCCATCTTACTGTGGGGGTTGTACCTGGTGCTCTCTCATCCTGCCTTGGTGGGAATAGATGCTGCCCCCCAGTGGCAGTGCCTAGAACTTTACAAGCGCAAGACCATTCTCTAACCCTGTGCTGCACTTCCCTACCTGTTCTTGTAGCTTTGGTGCTGCTGCCGGTGTCTTAAGCTCAGGTGCTGCCTGGCTGGATCCTATTGGGGCCCTGTTTTGAAAAGAGATGGTTATTATTCACCACAAGAAAAACCGAGCAACTAGTGAACACTCTAGGACTCCCTCCTTTATCCAGCCCTGACACTAAAACAAAGCTCCCATGTTTAATAATCAGGCCTCCTTTCCAAGATGAAATGAAAATGATTCACATTTAATAAATATTTCCCCCCTACCCTGATGTTAAATTAATAGCATTCACATGTAATAAATAGGCCTTCTACCCTAACTTGGCCCCGCATTCAAATGAAAGCACCAAAACCTCCCCAGTATTAAATTAATAGTCTCCTCACCCCACTTTAAATTAATAGGCACCACCATGACCTTACCAGTAAATAGCCCCCACCACCACAATCATACCACAATTAAATGAATAACCCTTCCCCCATTAAATTAATAGCCCCCTACCACCATTACATTTATAGCCCTCACCAAATACATTAATAGTCACTACCACCATTACATTTATAGCCAGAGAGGATGAACAGAGATAGGATGGAGGGAGACACTCACAGGCTTGAGGGGGAGACAGAGGCAGAAACTGAGGGTATTAGAGGGTTACTTACCTACATAGCTGGAGTAGAGACAGGTCTATAGTGGTGGATTGTACAGGGGGTGGAACGCTCTCTGCAGAGCACAAAGTATTATCATGCCGCTTGGTCTGCCCACGGGGGTGGAGCGCTTTGTCAACATTGCCAAACAACACAAAGTTAGAGGGCGGGCAGTCCGGGGGGTAAATGTATCATACTTCGGTTTGTACAAGTCGCCGGAATTCAGCGAGTTGACAGCTAAAATTTGAAGCGGCGCTGCCTTGTAAAGGCAAGTTTCCCTTTACAAGGCAGCGCCACTTTTGCTGTCAACTCACAGATTTCCGGTGACTTGTACAAACCGGAGTATGATACATTTACCCCGGCTCTCGTTACGTCCCTGCTGCTTCCCGCAGAACAAGACACTTTCTGCTTTTTGCAGAACATTTTCATACTTGCCTAAATTTCCAGCCTATATGAGTCAATATTTATTTAAGGCATACCTCCCAACACTCTAAATTAAGAAATTGTGCCAAAAAGCTGCACAGCCCACATCCACAATTTGCTCACTACTCACCCTGATCTATCCATCCCCTCTTGATATCCCCACATCTGATCTGCGAGTAGGCTTACGGCATACCGGTGTTTTGCCAACCTGCATTTATTAATATAGGCAACTTTTGTGCAGAAAGCAACATCTAACCGGCAGTTGTGTTCCTTACACACGAATACGTATTTGCTCTGTGAATGTTGCCAGCAAGGGCTTGAATTCCACCGGGTCCCTTCTGCCTCTGGTACCAGTAGCAGCCGCATGGCTAGCTATTGTCATGCCTCTGGGTGTAATGTGTTGCAGGAGATCTGCTGACAGCCACTCGTCCCTGGTGGTTGGAGTCATAGGCTGTGATGTCTTTATGGTATTTAGGTGCACTCGCAGGATAATGATCTGAATTAGCAGAGCTGTAACCAGACATTTCAGTGCCCTGGGCGAGAGTCACCCCCTATCTTGATGTGAGTAGATGCTGCCTCTTTTGCGGCAGCTCCAGGCCCTTTACAGGTGCTAGACCGCCCTCTAAGTCTGTGCTGCCCTCGCCTATCTGTTGTTGTAGCTGCTGGTGCTGCTGCTGGTGTCTTAAACCTAGTTGCTGCTTGGCTGGATCCTGGAATGTTGGAGTCCTGTTTGGAAAAAGGATAGTTACTGTTAGCTTACTGGTAGGCAGAGCAATAAGCAAACCCTTTAGGCCACCCTACCCCAACCAGCCTTAAAATGAAATTAACAGCATTCCAGTCTAATTAAAATGTTTATTTCTCCCAACCAACCCCAATATCAAATTAATAGCATTCAAATTTCCCCCGCTTTAATAGTCTATTATTGCTAATGCAGACATTGCCGATTCTTGAATACATTACTGATTTTTATTAGGTTGACTATTAAATGCTATTATATTTGTATATTTTATTATATTTTATAGCATTTTTTGCACCCCAAAGAAAATTCCCCCTTTTCTCCACCCTCCAGCCCCTCTCATCACATGACAGTGTTTAGGTGGATTTTTATATTTTTATTCCTAATATGTTCCTTGTATTTAATTAGAAATCCTTAAAAAAAAAAAAAAAAACTATGCTATTTATTAAATAAAAAAGTCCATCAACTCTACCTTTATAGTACTGCTTGTAATTCAAACATAAAAATGGAAGTTGCATAGGGAGTAACTTGCTCTGTAATAATCCTCTACTTATTACATTTTTCTCCAGCCCCCCCCCCCCCCCATTCCCTCCAGTTCTCTTCAGTATCCCCCATGAGCACAACAATATACCGTACACAGTCGCTCCACCTGACAATTTCAAAATTATATAAGCTTCAGTAATTTAACACCACAGACGCCAATTCTTTATATACAAAAATCAAGAAAGGATAGTGCCCGGTGGTGAAAAATATATTTTGATAATGACCAAAATAATGCGATATACTAGATAAAAATCATAAAATATTTGGCAGAATTAATGAGCAACGGAATGGCTCCACTTCAACAAAAATCTTTTAGTAACCTTACATAACAATGAAAAGCTAGATGGTTAGACCACTGATAAATTACTAATCGGCTATATGAAAGAAAAAACAGATAATAAAATGATATTAGGAGTAAGAGAAAATAGGATATGTGATACACAGGCCACCTGCAGCACTGCAATCAGACTCATCCTTTTAAACTTCTCCTTCTCTAGATGTACTTTAAACATCCCATCCGGGACAAGGTAAATAGCTATTTTGACCCAATATCCCCTTCTCCACTCCCCAGTAATCATCACCATCATCACCATTTATTTATATAGCGCCACTAATTCCGCAGCACTGTACAGAGAACTCATTCACATCAGTCCCTGCCCCATTGGAGCTTACAGTCTAAATTCCCTAACATACACACACACACACACACAGAGACAGACAGACTAGGCTCAATTTGATAGCAGCCAATTAACCTACCAGTTTGTTTTTGGAGTGTGGGAGGAAACAAGAGCACCCAGAGGAAACCCACGCAAACACGGGGAGAACATACAAACTCCACACAGATAAGGCCATGGTCGGGAATTGAACTCATGACTCCAGTGCTGTGAGGCCACCGTGCTGCCCAGTAATTTACTTATGTGACATCATTAGGTCACATCAACTGCAGGGAACCCTGCCGCCCCCAGGGAACCCCCCCTAAAAAAATGCAGAATGTAGACCATATCTCTCTATCATAACCTCTCTCTTTTCAGGTGTTTCAGAGGAGAGAAGACGGCTCTGTGAGTTTCTTCCGCGGGTGGGAACAGTACAGAGATGGGTTTGGAAAGCTGACAGAAGAACATTGGCTTGGTAAGGGATATTAAATACTTAAAATTGGTGTGTCCTATGTAATGGTCAATCTAAAATAATTATCAATACTTGTGTTATTGGAGGTATAATTAATCAAGGACGGTCTCTGAAACCATCAATCTCATACTATCCTCCCCTTAACATAATGTAATCTCCTGCGACAGCAGAGGGGTCGGCGGATGGATAAGAGGCAGCTGATTTGCACGCTCAGGGATTCGTGTGCCAATCTTGCTGGACCCTGCAACAGAATCTTAATAGAAATCAGCAGGAGGATGGAGGCCACCGAACGCAGAAATACCTCGATTTGCATTCAACGTTCACCTGATGTCTTCATTATTATTGTGAAAATGGAGTTCAGCCCTCTCTCTGGGACTTCCGTACAGACAGGGACGGCAATAGAATTAGGAAGCATTGTAGGCATTTACTTTAGTTGTTTCAGATTTAATGTTAGAAGTTCGGATCATTTCGACAGGTATCTGGATGATTTTAAAATTATTTTGGAATTCTCGGATAATCTTATAGATAAATGCAGCAGGGTCAGAGTGACATACTACCGATGATTTCACACGGGAATATATCTCAGGTTTGGCGTAGCGAGCGGGCAGATTTGTGTTTAACCTCTAATGTCCTCTTATTGTAAATGTAAATTGTATCCATACTTTCACTTAACAGTTCCAGCTCATCTGCAAGGGCTCATTCATATGAATGTATTGCTGTATGACAGAGGATTTTGTCCTTGTATATTTCTACATTTTTATACTGATGACTCATGGGATAGGGGCTGAAAAATGAACATTGGGATCACTGATTAGTATGCAATGGTTATATAACTTACCATGAGGCTGTGAGACAGAGAGAGGCTACAGGCAGCAGTTTCTTTCCGGCACATTTTCAATCTCTCTCTCCGTTATCAGACATTGGCCTCTTGTTTTAGAAATCCCCTCTCTGCTTAAATATGCAGCCTTCCTAAACGCTGTTAATATGCTTAATATATTTGATTGCTTCTATTATATCTCCTCTGAGCCTTATCCGCTTTGAGGTGTACATGATAATCTCTTTAAATTATTTATTGATATGTTTTCTTTTGTAGCCCGTAGTTTATTAATCTATTTCTGGAGATCTGGCCACCAGAACTGTACACCACTCAAAGTATGGTCTCAGTACTGACCAATAAAGTGACAATAAAACATCCCTATTTGACATTACATTGCCAAGAAGGACAATCTATTGTCCCATACTGGAGAAGGACTCTACTGGCAAAAAGCCCTCCTTCTGAACATATTCCATATACTAAAACACTGTCTCCTCCCTTCTAGGCCTACAGCGAATTCACTTCTTGACTATGCAGACACATTATCAGCTCCGTATTGACCTAATGGACTTTGACAACGCCACCGCTTACGCTCAGTACAACACATTTGGCGTAGGCCTGTTCTCTGTGAACGCAGAAGAAGATGGCTACCCTCTTACTGTCTCTGACTACTCAGGAACAGCAGGTAAGACCTTGAATCTTTTGTTTCATTTGGCGTTGCAAGCAGGGCAGGCTTATTTGAAGCATTAATTTCAGCAGTTGTTTTCTTGTAATAATGCCATGTTCTCTCTCTGACAGGAGATTCCCTGGGTAAGCACAGTGGCATGAAGTTCACCACCAAAGACATGGACAACGACCACTCGGAGAACAACTGTGCAAGCTTCTATCACGGAGCATGGTGGTACCGCAACTGCCACACGTCCAACCTGAACGGGCAATATCTGCGCGGGCACCATCCTTCCTACGCCGATGGCATAGAGTGGTCATCTTGGACAGGCTGGCAGTATTCCCTCAAGTTTACAGAGATGAAGATTCGCCCCCAGCGGGATGACAAGTGATCTTCTTGCTTTTTATTTATGGGGATTTTTTTTTTGATTTTTTTTTTTAAGGGGAATTGCTGTTTTACACTCTGTAATTTTGGGTGAGAATATTGAAGCAGCTGGAACTTTTCAAAACTGGTCAATGCCATTGCACAAGACAAGTTATGGTTGTGGGATTGTGATATTGCCATGGACAAGGTGTAAAGCCAACACCGTGATGTAGAAAGGAATGAGGAGACAATGGGATTTAGTGAACTGAACACAGAAGGTGAATGTTTTGCCATTAATGAACAGGACAAGGCTTCAATGCTGTTACTCCGGCATCTTCCCCTGTGTCATGTTGTCACTCAGCCAGTCCTGTTTTTAACTGCTTATTAACTGATGTTAATGGATGGACACTGTTGTTGCTGACCCGCTGGTCCAACCGTGAGAGGAAACTAGTGTCTACAGATTTCTATGTGCACAAACTACATTTCTCAATGTCCTCGGTGCATAGTGTTAAATATTGTTAGTAGTCCAGATTACTCCCTGTGTTACCAGCAACAAATGCCTTCCTGTGTGTGGCTGGCCTGTCCTCTGATAGATGAAGTAAGTCTTTGCTACTAATTGACATTGCCTGTCCCTTCTGCTATACCTGTCATTTGTCCCTGCTCCAGTATTCTTTGTTTTTGTGATTACTCATGTTGAGATTGTAAAATAACCCACATTTACACCTCCTCCCTTACCCTTTTCGTTACGGACTTCTGCCTTGTCTGTGGCATTAGTACAGCGACTATTTTTACACAAGGGGAGAGGTGGTAGGGTAATCTTTGCACCAGGTCAAATTAAGAATCCAATGACCCAATTAATCATAAAAACAAATAAAACTATAAAAACATTGGTTTCCAAGCTTTTTAGATTTTGTTTTATAGCTGGGCACACTTAATTTTTATTGTAAAGACCTGGAGATGTTAGTATGAGTCCGTTTCATATAGAGGTCAGTGCCCAAAGATTTTGGAGTTTGTATTACCCACCTTTGAGGGTAGAGGGGGCAGCTTTCAACTAAGCGGACACACCCCAGATCATCGCTGAGAGTTTTTGTTTACTGTTGTTTTCTAACTTCTCTGGCTCACATCGGCAAACATTTTGGATTATGTCATGTCAGACGGACAGCTGTTTAATGCACTAGGTTATAATCAGTACAGTCTTAATGACCAAAGACAAGAGGCTATTTGTAACCCTGCTCGCTAAACATTCTCAGTGTTCCGTTCACTGTTGCGATTCCCGTTTCCAGATAATACGTTTGTCATTTAAAAGAAAAAAAAATAACAGAGGAATAACAAAGACATCTTGATGGAAGAACTAGGGGAGGAGGCGCTTGTCTATCCGCGCAAACATTTATGTGTGCGCACTTTTGGGAGAAAGCTGTTTGTTTGTTTGTTTTTTGTTACAGGACATCAATAACCCCCCCGGGGGGTGCTTGCTCACCTCTCGCCCCGCACAGCCAGGCACTTGGTAATGAGTATGATTCGTGCTGCCTCCTCGTGAAATAATTAGCTTATTTCAAGCAGTAAGTCGTAACTTTACCTGTGTTGTGGCAGCCGTTATTGTAAACAAGTGTTTTGTAAATTAAATGAATCCAGGCGGATATAAGCTGGAAGTTAATGGACCGTGACAAAGTTTGGTTGGTTAAGCCCAGAGAGTAGCGTTAACAGGCTTCTCATTAATGCTCCGATATTGGCATTGGATAACAATCCCCCTCCCCTCCTCCTCCTTTCTTGACAAGTAAAATAATTTGCTTTTAATGTCTTGGTTAAATGAGCATGAAGACTCCTCATTTATCCTGCACGGAGACATAACTCAGTGTGAGCACCTGAGCTGGTGTCGTCTACGGTTCCTGAGAACGAGGAACAGGTGGAGAGTAGAGGGGTCTACAGGGACCGAGACGCACACTGGGGAGGGGGGAGGCTTATGTAAAAACTGGGAGGGAGGGGGGGGAGAGATGAGGAGGAATGAGACACAGATGGAAAGAGAGACACAGATGGAAGAGAGACTTGCTGTGAAAAATACTAAGGAAGGAGAAGCAGTGGAAGAGACACACAGATGGAAGGAGAGTACAAGGAATATGGAGACCTAAAAATAAAGAATAAAATAAGGAAATATTAATGTTTGACAGGAAAACTTCAACTCTGATTTGTTTGTTTATCCTTAAAAACTCAGATAAAGTCAAGAGATGATTGGCCACAATGGCACCAAGGCTTAGGGAGCGAGAAGCAATGGTCGTCTTCTGACTCCAAAGCCAGTTCTATGTTTTTGCACTTATCGGTATTTCAGTTCATGTTGAGTTTTTATCTTCACAGTATTACAAATATGTCCTGAGGATTTATTGACAGATAAACGAGTTCTTGCTCTGTGTTTGTGGTATTTTTTTCCCAAGGTATAAAAATTTGCTTTGTATGCAATTATGCGTTGATAGGATGTGTCGCTGCTCTGTTAAATTTCTACCATAAACGAATTTACTAACAAATAACTCAGTGATCTGGGATACACTCTGGGCCACACTATGGAATCAACAGAAGTGAATATTAAACAGAGAGAGCAGAGGATGCTGGGAGCTGAGCAGAGCATGCTGGGAGATAAGTATTTTTAGGTTCTATAGTCATGGTTAGCACCCGGAACTTGGAATATCCCTTTTTCCAGTCTCTTCCCTTAAGTATCTGTGTTAATAATTTGCAGATAATTAGTTTAGGGGACGCCTGGACAACCTGCGGCTCCCCAGGTGTTGTGAATCTAGAAGTCTTGGCATACTATGCTGGTTATCAGCTGGAAAGGCATGTTGGTACGTGTAGTTTCACACCTGAAGAGCGACAGGTTGTCCAGGCCTGGTTGAGGGAGTCCTCTACATAGTTTTATGGTCGCTCCTGTAAATTTTACTAAATATTTTCCTTTTTTTTATTATTATTTTTAAAGCACCACCATATTACACAGCGCTGTACATTGAGGTAGTAATGATACAAATAAATGACATACAATGACATGAACCAGAAGGCACAATGGTCCTGTCCAAAATAGCTTTCTGCCTTCCTTCTGGTTAGTTGTTTTGCTGAGGAGAGGGGGAGGGGGGGAGGGGGGGAGAAGGTGAAGCAATTTCTTAATATCAACTGACATTACCCTGCAATACAACACAAGTAGTCTCTGGATACTCTAGCACCCAATGCAGAGAGCACAGAAGATCTATGTCGTCTCCCAGGCCAAAGATAAGAAGCAGCTCTGCCTGATGATCTAAATACATGTCTGAGAAGCACAGAAGGAAATTTAGATCAGTGTATTTAGGAACGTTTCAGGGGGAACAACAAATTTAAGTCCTCTAAAGTTTGGAAGCACCTTTAAGGAAACATAGGGCAGGTGAATGAACATTGCTGAGTGTTACAGCCCCGTCGGGGAGCTTCCAGTTACCGGGGGCATCAACTGGAGTGGGTGAAACACTGTAAGAGCTGTGGAGCAGCACCCAGATCCCATCTGGAGTGGATTATGCTGCCAACTTCAATAATCCTCTCCAAAGTTGCGAGGCAGACAAAAGGCTTTACAAGAATTTGAGAGTCTTAATGCACAGACGATGTGTTGGAGAGGCCACTTAACGGATTATTTTGGCCTGAAGACAACACCATATTTTTAATATTGACATTGGTATTATTATCTTTCCTTTATAAAGGCGCCGCATACAGGGGGCTGAAAACAAACACTTGCTGTACTGTTAAAATTCTACAAAGCAATGTAAAAGTCTTAGCAGTAAGGTTGCTTGTTCGGGAATTTTAGTTACACATTACACTCAAAGAACGCAGTGATCCAGTAAGAAGAAAAAAAAAAGAAGAAGCTATTATATATAATTAAAATATTCTGCAATGAATGACAAGGTCATTTACAAAGTTCCGTAGTGTAAGAGCAGACTTGGATCTCCCAGGCTTCTGGATTTGCGCAAGTGCACCAAGCTTTCTGCAGCGGCAGTTGGATTTTATAGAGCAAGGCTTTGCAGAGGAGCAGAAGTTTGTACAGACAAGAGAGGACTTTGGTGGAGTGAAAGTGTTCCTAGTAAAGTACAGAGTAGGGACACCGAATCGCCTCCTTTTGATGTGCAATGCAAAATTAAGACTTTCTTTTGGGGAGTAAGATTATTGGAGGAGGAGGAAACACATTTTTCGATGTCCCCTCACTCTCATGAGGCTGAACAGAGCAGTGTATTAGGAGAAATACAGAACTTTAATATATAAAGAGGTGGGGCTGAAGTAGTAGGTGTACCTGTGTAAACACATGAGATCACACCTAATAAAGTATATTGATAACATAGAAAATATACTCAGAAGGGCTGAAAACTCCTGTAGGATCTTAAAACAGTTGCTAGAGTGTCCTGGCGAGCTCGCCATAGCACCCTGTGATATGGACCGAAGGTGTGTTACTAAGCCACAGAGAATAGGCTGCCACAAGAAGAGCGAGGAGTAGTGGGGGATTTGGCTGGCAGGGGGTGAAGCACTAATGGGGGTGCAGGCACTATACAAGCTTACTATGGAAGACACATGCAGCGAAGACAAAGGGGCACATTATGGAAACCATATAAAGGTATCAACAACTTTCAAGAGTTGAGTATTTTCCAGAATCAATCAGCGTTGAGGACAAGAGGACACCTCTTAGATATATGTATATAATATAATAGATGTCATGTTAGAAAATATAATTAAAAAAAAATATTATTTTACTGAAATGGTCGTAAATACTTGGAAGAAAATTCCAAAACATGTAGGTGAATAATTAACTAGAGAAATTAAAACCTCCCACCAATAGTTTATCTTTCTAGAACTGGTCACTGGATACAATTAGCAATGTGGCTTGGACCATTTCTGAGGTTGAATGCACTCAACGCCAATTCAAATCCACCTCCCCCACAAAAAACTATGCGACCTGGAATGCTAAAACATATCTGTCGGAACAATAAAATGCAGTTTACAAAGCATAGTGAGATCATGCATTCCTGTATAGCTCCCATTATATATACAAATGTCAGAAATAATTTGTTATCTTCCTAATGTGACGTGCTTGCATCTAATGCCGTTATAGAAACATACTGAATGAATAGCGCCACACTCTGATCCATTGTCGGCGGATCTGTTGTAGGGCAGGAAGCCTTTGTGTAATATGGGGGCTTCCATTTTTTGAGGATAGTGGTATAGATGGGGAGAAGCTGTAATGTGTTCTGCCTAACAAGAATGATATAGATGAACAGTCTTGGAGACGTATCGTGGCTTTATTAGTTTTGCAGCGCGCAAGATGGCAGTAGTACAAACAAGGTAAATCTAGTTCACATAAACCACCAAAAGGTCACAAAAATATTACATAGCACAAGTGAAGCTGAAAAGCACAGGCAACAAACACAATCAGTAATACAAGATGGGTAACAGAAAGAAAGGAGGGCCCTGCTTGTGAGAGCTTGCAATCTAAAGGGGAGGGGTTTGAATGGAAGACCGAGGGGCTGTGGGAGAGTCTGATAGAGTGAGGCAGTGTGTTCCAGAAACAGGGAGCAACGCCTAAATGTTTAGGAGGTGGAAGTAAGAAGTGGTAACTAGAGATGAGGAGGGGCAGTGTTCATTGGCTGATCGGAGGGGGTGGGAGGAAGAGGAGGCTGGAGAAGTAGTAGGGAGAAAAATGGGCAAGAAATGTACATGGGCAACACATGTATCATTGTAGGTGAGGAGTTTGAATTGGATTCTATATGGGATGAGAAGCCAGTGGAGGAATTGGCCGAGGGGAGAAGCAGAATGGCGTGAGAGAAAGATCAATCTTCACACAGCATTAAGGAGAGACTGAAGAAGAGAAAGGCGGGTGAGGGGAAGACCAGATAGGAGGATGTTGCCAACGGTCAATGTGATATTCATACAGGAAGAGTGGAATAATGTTATGGTGGCATCAAGGGACAGTAAGGGTAGAATTCAGGTGATTTTCTGGAGATGGAAACAAATTGAGTGGAGGGGATTGGATATGAGCAATGAATGAAAAAGGGGAGTCAAGGTTGATGCCCAGGCAGCGAACTTGAGGAACTAAGGAGATTGCGGTAGTGTCAACAGTGAGGGAGAGATGGTGGGATGGAAGACCATTAGCTTGGGTTTTAGCCCCATTTAGCATGGCATCTAGGAGGAGACGGCGGAGAGGCAGTTGGAAACCGTGATAGGAGGGTGGGGTGAGAGGTTGGGTGAGGACAAGAAGAGCTGGGTATCAGCAGGATAGAGGTGAGACTGTAGACCAGCAGCTGAATGTTCACCTGTTGAGAAGGTGTAGAGTGAGAACAGCAGGGGGCCAAGGATGGAGCTTTCAGTGAGAGGGGGGAGGAGGAAGAAGGATCAGTTTGAGAGATAAGAGGTGAACCAAGAGAAGATGGAGCTGCGGAGGCCAAGGAAATGAAGGGTCTGTAGTAGAAGAGGAAGGTCCACGGTGTCTAAAGCTACAGAGAGGTCCAGAAGGATAAACACAGAGAATTGACCCTTGGATTGTGCGGCAAGATGATCATTGGGGACTTTGGTCAAGGCGGTTTCAGTGGAGTGGAGGAAGTGGGAGCCAGATTGGAGAGGGTCAAGGAGGGAGTTGCAGGAAGGTGGCAAGGTTGGTATTTTTGAGGCATAGTGGAGGAGGGCAATTGTGTGGTAGTTCAATAAGGTACAATCAAAAGAGTATTTTTGTATGGAGATGAGAGCATGTTTGGAGGAAGAGGAGAAGATACCAATGGAGAAGGAAAGGTTGAGGAGACGGGGGCTTTATCAGTATGAGTAACCGGAATAGACAATTATGTCTTTTCCATACTGGTAATCTTAGAGGAACCATGGTGGCTTGACCAACATGAGTGAAAGACGTACACTTTTACTGAGATTACCCGTTTGGAAGGGCCAGGGCAATGGATTGGTTTGACCAATACGAATAACGGACATAGAAACATCTTGATCAATTTGAGTCACTCAGAGAGACAATTATTGATTTATAACAGCATTTGGGGAGAGGATTTCATGGACAACCAAATCTTAAAATCAATTAACTAATCATAAATGAACCATAAAAGTCAAACACATGTATCATTGATATACTATGGACTTTCCAATGCAGATCTGATGAAAGGTAAAGTTTTCATTCCCACAACAGCCAGTTGCAGCAACTCCACAACTTTAGTCCTATGGGATCTGTTGATGGTCAAAAAGCCGATTCTACAGTCATTAGAGTTGCTGGCCTAGGACCTGTAAACTAATCGACTAATCCACACAGTGCATTTCTGTAGAGCAGGCTGCCAAGCAGTCAGTAACTCTGCCTTTAGTGTTGGAGAATCACCTGCCCCCGAACATGGCAATTGGCAGAAGAGACATAAGAGTATCATGAACATACAGTATTTAGTTAATACAACAACTCCAGTGATTTCATGTATATTATTCAGCTCAGTAATACAGTCTTTTCATATATTCATTTCAAACAGTGGCTTTATGATGGCTTAATCAGTAACAACCTAGAAGGCATGTGGTAGTTTGATCAGTATTAAGACACGCCTTGGATTAGTAATAGAGAACACAGCAACATGATAAATTAACCAGTGAGAGGGAATCCTGAGATCAGCAGCACAAAATACTATGGGGTAGATTTATCAAACCTTCTGAAAAGGAAACGGGGGGGATGTCACCTATAGCAACCAATCAGATTCTAGCCTTTGTGTCCTAGAATGTACTAGATAATACCCCATTCATACTGCACCAAAATCCCGGGTTTTTGCCGGGGCGAGCTCAAACGACCCGGGTCTTGGTGCAGTATGAATGGTACAAGTCAAAAATCCCGGGTCTAAAAACCCGGGTCTTCAACCCGGGATTTATCGAGGGGTAATTCCCGGGCCGGACCCGGGTTGCCTGCACTATGAATGGTGCAACCCGGGTTGCACAGAAAACAAGCTGATTGGCTGTCTGCCTGTCTCTGGAGGATGATGTCATCGGTGAGTCGTCGGCCATGATGAAAAGTAATGTGGTAAACAATCACCACCCACTTTTGCAACAGTCACCTTTCAATGACATCACCATTTTTCAGCCAATGAAAAGTGCTCTGGTGATGACTCCCACAAATTGCCAGGGCACAGACTTGTGCAGTATGAATGGGGTCAACCCGGGAAATTCCCGGGTCCGAGGTGCAGTATGAATGGTGTTTCTGAGCTGGGACGCTCCGAGCCCCGGCAAAAACCCGGCTTGAAAAACCCGGGATATTGCCGGGGCGGCAGTATGAAAGCGGTATAAGTGATAGCTAGGATCTGCTATGGGCAACAACTCTACTTTCCTGCTGAGGTTTTTAAAGCTACCTCTATTTGTGCTGTGTTGGCTTGTGTAATACAAGTTAACGGCTTCTAAATTGTATTCTAAATTATGTATTACATAGTAAAACTGAAACAATGATGGCCTGTCCTTTAGGTACTAGCACATATGTTTGGTCATGGGGAATTGTAAAACAGAATTTGTAATCAAGCAACGATCTTAAAGCTTCTTTTTTTGTTTTTTAAATAATGTAGACTTTGCCACGTTACAAAGTTTTTGGTGGAACTGTCTCAGCATCAAGCTCAGTTTTGCTGCTTATTGCACACATCAAACTGAACAAATGTTTAATTGTTACTGTTTTGTTTAAATGTATTCAGTTATCACTGAACTCCAGAAATTCAGTTCAACACAAAAAAAAGTAAAAAAAAAAAAAAAAAGTATAATAAAGTATTGTAATTTTGATATATAAATCCAACTATGCTATATAAATGTAAAAAAAAAACAGGTTACAGTAAGAAAGTGGTGCAAGGTGGTAGGGAGATGGGGTGGGGAGGGTCAAGAAATGACTATAAGAAGAGGACCCAAATTGGCCCAAACACTAGTACAATGGTGAAAATGTTTCAAAATATGGTTGCAAGATGCCATGGGAGGTGGAAATGTGCAATGCTTAATGACTACAGAATTAGCATGGCATTTAAATTAGTAATAGATGGGTGAAGGAAATTGACATTTATTCAAAATACTTTAAATATATTTTGTGCTGTATGTAAACCATGTCTGTCTGACAATGGAATAGATTGAGAGGGGGGTGGGTGGGATTTTTACATTCAGATGCTATTTGGCAATGAGCAGTGCTTAGAATAAGTCTGAAGATTCTATCGATGTGCTCAGTTGCTCGGGGGGAGGACAGAGGGAGTGGGGTAAACATAGGGCTATTCTGGAATGTCGATCCCTGTGATCTCCAGGATAAGAACCTCAGACACAACAGAGAAGAGAGAAGATCTATAGTGCTTTCTCCAGGTTTTTCTCCTTCAATACCAGAACAGCTCTCCACCTGCTCACTGTCTGGGAGCCCTATAGAGAATGTACCACTCTGCATTGCCGAACTAATCTTGTTCCTGCCTCCTACACCACCTGAGCCTCGGGGTTAAGCGGGTTCATCACAGA
Organism: Mixophyes fleayi; assembly: GCF_038048845.1. Lineage (NCBI taxonomy): Eukaryota > Metazoa > Chordata > Amphibia > Anura > Limnodynastidae > Mixophyes > Mixophyes fleayi. The sequence goes on along the minus strand of NC_134410.1, from coordinate 118,086,360 downwards.
CAAATGTTCAATCACTAAAGTCAATGCACATCTGAAGAGTGCACTGGGGGAGAAGATAAAGACCAAGTCACTGCAGTAATGATGGAAACTGACTCACATCCCCAGACGTACAGTGACTGACACAGACTCGCATGTACACAGACGTACAGTGCCTGACACAGACTCACATGTACCCAGACGTACAGTGACTGACACAGACTCGCATGTACACAGACGTACAGGGACTGACACAGACTCGCATGTACCCAGACGTACAGTGACTGACACAGACTCGCATGTACCCAGACGTACAGTGACTGACACAGACTCACATGTACACAGACGTACAATGACTGACACAGACTCACATGTACACAGACATACAGTGACTGACACAGACTCACATGTACACAGACGTACAATGACTGACACAGACTCACATGTACACAGACGTACAGTGACTGACACAGACTCACATGTACCCAGACGTACAGTGACTGACACAGACTCACATGTACCCAGACGTACAGTGACTGACACAGACTCACATGTACCCAGACGTACAGTGACTGACACACAGACTCACATGTACCCAGACGTACAGTGACTGACACACAGACTCACATGTACACAGACGTACAGTGACTGACACACAGACTCACATGTACACAGACGTACAGCGACTGACACAGACTCGCATGTACACAGACGTACAGCGACTGACACAGACTCGCATGTACCCAGACGTACAGTGACTGACACAGACTCACATGTACCCAGACGTACAGTGACTGACACAGACTCACATGTACACAGACGTACAATGACTGACACAGACTCACATGTACACAGACGTACAATGACTGACACAGACTCACATGTACACAGACGTACAATGACTGACACAGACTCACATGTACACAGACGTACAATGACTGACACAGACTCACATGTACCCAGACGTACAGTGACTGACACAGACTCACATGTACCCAGACGTACAGTGACTGACACACAGACTCACATGTACCCAGACGTACAGTGACTGACACAGACTCACATGTACCCAGACGTACAGTGACTGACACACAGACTCACATGTACCCAGACGTACAGTGACTGACACACAGACTCACATGTACACAGACGTACAGTGACTGACACACAGACTCGCATGTACACAGACGTACAATGACTGACACAGACTCACATGTACCCAGACGTACAGTGACTGACACAGACTCACATGTACCCAGACGTACAGTGACTGACACACAGACTCACATGTACACAGACGTACAGTGACTGACACAGACTCACATGTACACAGACGTACAGTGACTGACACAGACTCACATGTATCCAGACGTACAGTGACTGACACAGACTCACATGTACACAGACGTACAGTGACTGACACAGACTCACACTTACTCAGACGTACAGTGACTGACACAGACTCACATTTGCACAGAGTGGTAATGGCGACGACTGGCACAGAGAATGATAGTGACAGACGTCCCCCTCAACTTTTTTTGTCTTCGTTGCTTGGGACCAGTCAGAACAGAAGCCTCTGCACCCCCTCCCCATCTTTAATGTATAATTGACATGTTCAGAACAAGCCAATTGCAAAAATATTATTTACATTAAATGAGAAATAAATGAGTTATGAGATTAGTCATCAAGGGTCCTTCCCACATATTTTTCCAGTTGCCATAATTAATGTGGTGTTTTTTTTTATATCAGTTAACTGAAGACATTTGCTACCTTCCCCCAGGCTGATGCACCTGTAGGGCGCCATCCACTGACTGCCCTGCCGTTCATCTGATGCAGCAGCCCCCCAAAGCTTACTTGAGTGGGGACCATTGCAAGAGAGCTTTCTGACTGCCACTGGTAAGATTAAATTGAAAGCTTCTGATTGGATGACTATGTCAAATCATCAACCAATGGCTGTGTTTCTTTTCAACCACTGCATGGAGAGAAAGTTAGGAGTGAACCTGCCAGTCATTATCATAAATGTAACAACACGTCCCCTCTCCTGCTCTAGTGAATGTCAGGGTACGAAATATCAAGGCCTGCACATACCGGTGCACATGGAAGCTACAGCAGCACAGCATGCAAGAAATATGTCCTTGGCCAACTAGAAGCCGTGAGACAATGTCAAAACAAATGAAAAAAACAATATTTAAACCCATCAGCTGCTCTGAAGTACTAACAGTGGTAGAGATCTGCAAAACTGACATTGAAACAAGCCACTTGCAGTCAATAACTCCTAAGTAGATAGGTTAAGAATGACCCAGGGGGCAGCACGGTGGCTCAGTGGTTAGCACTTCTGCCTCACAGCACTGGGGTCATGAGTTCAATTCCCGACCATGGCCTTATCTGCGTAGAGTTTGTATGTTCTCCCCGTGTTTGCGTGGGTTTCCTCCGGGTGCTCCGGTTTCCTCCCACACTCCAAAAACATACTAGTAAGTTAATTGCCTGCTATCAAAATTGACCCTAGTCTGTGTGTGTCTGTCTGTATGTGTGTTAAGGAATTTAGACTGTAAGCTCCTATGGGGCAGGGACTGATGTGAATGAGTTCTCTGTACAGCGCTGAGGAATTAGTGGCGCTATATAAATAAATGGTGATGATGATGATGACCCAAAGGACCACTAGACCTAAAATACAAGCGGACGTTTATAAAGCATTATTAATACCTACCACTAAAGTTTGAGAAGCTTATGAGAAATAATGATATTTGGGATAGTAATGCCGCTGAAGAACCCTGCAGTCAGCCTGTTTTAACCTCCTTTTGTACAAAAATAGCTTGCAGATAGCTACACAGAAACTTTAAATAGAATATCAAGAATATGTAAAAAGTTATTAGTAGATTTTATAGAAAGCACATTTGGCAGTCCTTTAAATACATGCTTATTTTACACAAGAAGTCAGCAGAGAACCGAAGAACTGTAATTTGTAATCTGTCTTGATGTCTATTGGGAGATATGTACTTTAAAAAATTACATAGCCTTCTCTTTTAATTATAGGCTATTCTCTGTAGAGTATATGAGAGTTAGAGATCAGAAAAATTGAATTTCCTACATTCCTGCCCAAGTAATACATTTGTGAATCAGCCATGGCTTTGACAAAATCTGGTGAATAAATAGCACCCATACTGAAATCGAACTAGTCACTAAAATGCAAATAGAAATGAACCAATCCCAATGCGATGGCCACCATCACATGACCTTAACCTTATAAAAGTAGCATGTAGCTAGTGTCACACACATTCTGATGTAGGTGTCTGTTTAGTGAATTTGAACTCCTGTACAGCTCTACTTTTCAGACACACCCCAAATAACAAATATAAAGGGTTCAGTTATTGCTAATGACTGCAACAGTCCTACAGACAATCAAAACAATGGTGCATTGATTAACGAAAGACATCATATTCCAAACCTTCTCAGTGGCTGACTCCCACATCGTTCAATGCTTTGGTCAAATTAAGAGTTACAGGGAACGGAGAAAGTTCATCTACACAGAGATCACTTCTTCAATTTCCCCTCACCATCACCAAACTCACCTGAAAATCCTCTGAATCCATAATATAACCACAGTCAATAATTAATGACACATTCCCTCCTATCCCATTGACCTAGCTTACAATACATGTCTACACCCCAATATGCTCCATTGTAATTATACAAATATTTGTTCATTCTCTTGCCCACCCATTTGTTTCATGGTTGGAAACTTTACAAATGTGGACTTGATGCATATTCTAATTATTTTAATATGTTTAAAATGTTACTTTACAATTGCTATATTAATTAAATTTGTCAGAGACCAGGTATGGTGGATACCACATGGCAAACCCTTCAGAACCCTCTGGTGGGTGGAAATGTGCAGCTCTTTAATTCTTGATGTTCTTTATGCCAAAAGAGGTTGACCACACAGACTACTGCAAACACTACAGAACACAGCACACATTGAAATGTAGGTGGCTTAAACAGTCCTATCATAAGAAGGAAAATAACACGAACATTCTAATTATATAAAAATCTAATAAAAAAGGTATTCTGACATTACCTTACACCAGGAAACCAACTGGAGGACTGGGAGCGATTCCTTCTTGATAAACAAATGCATCTCTGCTCCATACCATTGTAAATCCCATGGTTATCCTCCGGAGAAAAGAAAATAACAGACCACTTAGAACAAAACCCACGATCTTGGGGGCTGCGTCATCCTCTTGTAATATTTAATATGAGGTATACTTTCCTTAATATCTGTGCTCCCAATACTTCCATCCAATATTGTTTTATCAGTATCCCAACTTGTAGTCCACCAGGTAGGAATCATCTCCCGCTATCGATCTTGGGCAAGGATACCGGAATTACAATCATATTCTTTGCCCATGTTAATGTACTGAATTCAGTCCCTACCACTACTTATAACAAACAAGCACAGGCTTCTCAATGCTGCATTTTTACATTTTATTTGAAAGGACAAAGGATAAACAAATCCCTTCAAATAGAAGAGCAAAAGAGGGAGTTTAAATTGCCAACTGGCAATTACGGTACAAATCTGTGCTCATTTAGAGGTGCGAGGAAAAATGAGCGCAGATTTCTGTCACATCTGCGCCAAAGTGTCTAACAGGTGTTCTGGAGACACATTGGAGACATCTTTTGGGGGAATTGCCCACCAAAATCTAATGGGCATTAATCTCGTTAACATTACCTGCTATAGCCATGCTCCGTGACTAAGTGACTGGCTATATGCCAACACATCTCTACAGAACAACTTCCTTACGAACAGTAACCTAATTTCCTTCCTCCGCCAGCAGGACCAGGAAATTCCCCAACAACCCCTAGATAATCCTCTTTATAAATACTACAAAGTAAAAACCACCATGGAATCAAAACACACACACACAAAGCCTAGAAGCCTATCCATCCTATCCACTCCAAAACCCCAACATCTAGCACAGCATGATAAAAGGCTTGGATTACCTCAATTACTGCTTAATGGCTAATTATTCCAAACAAAACCTTACACTTATGCACAAGCTGTATCAATATTACTATAAAATGATAAACATTTGTGGTGGTGCCATTTGTTGAAGTCTAGAAAGAACTGGTCAGCGACCAGCAGAGAGGAGGAGAGGACAGCAGTATAAAAATACTATATATTATTTTTTTTTTTTACTCACTTTGAAATCTTTTTCCGGTTGGCCCTCATGTCATTGCAAACCTATGTGCAGTTAGCAGTAGTCACCACTGGAGGGCGGAATTGTAACTAAAGTTTTGGCTCCTCCTCAAACTTCTTCTCACACCTCTCTCATTCCTTATAGTTCTGCCAGAGAGACATATTATAGATACCTTGACCCCAAAAGAGGTGGTTCCCATTAAATAAGAAAAACTTCTAAATTCTTGGAGCTCCAACCGACAAGTCACAAACACTTGAGGACCAGCAAACTTCGGAACGGACTGCAACACAACAAATATAGATAAATCAAATTTAATTGTTATGTGAAGTTTCAATAAACACTAATTGTGTATTTTATCCAGAGAGAGACAATGAATGTATTTAATTTAGAAATATAGGATTCTTCTGCTTCACCTTTACACAGATGTAGTCTTCTGTCACTAGAGAATTCTTTCTTACCTCTCTGTATTACCCTGCATTGTTTTATTAACGCGTTTGTTCCCAATTGTGAAACGCGACTGTATTTGCTGGCTCTATATAAATAAATGATGATCTTGCCAGGTATGGTCTGTTCCTCAATCCGTCCTAACCCAACTCTAATCGCCCTTCGCGGACGGCTACATATCCACCTCCCACGGAAGCCGTACCCGCACCTCCCCCCCACAGCAACCATCATTAAACTTACCACAAATACAATAATTCTCCCAACTACAACCACCCCACAGAATTCTAAACCCAACACTCTATGAACCGACCACCAATGCCCAACTTCCCGAGAATAGCTGGCTCCCACAATTGTAACCTTCATAGGTTCCTAAACAACAAAACTACAACCCCAGCAGTCTAACCCATTCCGCTTACCATTATTTGGACACGCAGAATATAATTTTATGGTAAACACACCTATCTGACTGCTGTGCATATACCTGTACATTCCCATAATCCTTTTTGGAAGTTCCTCCAATCAGGTGCTTTGTGCAACCATTTGGGGTCAAGGGTTCGATTCCGACCAGGACCTTATCTGTGTGGTTTGTAGATTCTCCCCATGTTTGTCTGGATCTCTTCCGTTTGCTCCTGTTTCCTCCAACACCCGAAAGACATATTGGGAGGTTAATCTGATAAAATTAACTTGTAGGTATATCTGTTCGTCTTCATTGTGGCAGAGACGGATCTGAAAGAGTTGCAAATATTCTCTGTAAAGCGCTGCATATGTAGGCACTATATAATAAAACCTGTTCATAATATATAGATCCCAAGGTATCAAATAACTTAATTCCGCTGTCAGCCTTGAGAATACGGTTGGTGGCGTTACGTGGACCTATACGAACAGGAGATGAAAAGATTTGCACAGGTCAGATGGGTTTTCATGGACAAATATGTTGGTATTACTGCCGCAATGCCAGTTTAATAAAGTCATTTGCTGTATTTGTCAAGGGGCACAGAGCGCTCAAAATCTTTTTCTTCTGTTCAATTGTAAATTATTTATGAACAGTTATATATAGTTAAAGGCAAAAACTGTGACTTAAGGGTTAATGCACCTACCCCGAATGATATGAGGATGATTAGGCCATCACTGTGCAGTACTGACGAGGCCAATAAACAAGTCTATTATCTACACAACTCTCTAATTCAGAATCAATTCTAGGTTTATAATTGTAACAGTTTAGAGTCGACCAATCAGCAGTTTGCCCTGCGGCGTTGAGTAGCGGCGATTGTAACCATCCGTTCCTGCAATGGGATCCCAGCCTGTGGAATGTGCTCATCAAATTCATCTTATTAGGCTCCACAGTGTGACGTCTCATTAATCAAGGTCCTTACTTAAAAGGTAGAATAAGGGGCACAGCAGTCCTCACACGGAGCACAGGTGCAACGGTACAGATCACTAAAGGGGCTTCATCCGTTAACCCAGACTTGTGTGGATTATTCTGTGGAAGGTAAGTTGTATCTGGTTGTGCCGTTTGTATGGGACAGATAACCTATTTCTTGGAGATGCAATTCTGTTACATTGATAAGACGATCCTACTATATTCACAGTTCTTCACTAATAAATATTGCAAAGCAGCCTTGCATCGTCGTTCCTGTTTCTAGGGACATTCCCAGGTTTTTGTTTTTTTTACATGTTAAATGCAATTCTTACCATTTGTTCTTATGTTCTGAGGTTTATATGTCTATATTTATTGAGGAGAAATAATTGTTATCTAAAAATACGTTATAATCAAATTGAGCAAAAAAAAATGAGGATTGTGGTGCACCAAGACAGTAATACACAACATTCGTTAATGCACCAGCTTGACCGTACAGTATACCTGGAAATGATTTTTAAAATGTATGGTCTTTCGGTCAAAAGGTTTTAGGAACTTTCGACCTTTATAAATACCTGTGCGCAGGTAACTGTGCTGTAACGAACAGCAACCAGTCCGAACTTTGATTTCATTTTCTAAACTGTACTAGAAAAATAGGCGAGGATGCTTTCATGGGATGGGTTATGTCTCAGTTACCTGTGCTGCAATTTTCAAAAATGCCCCCATTTTGAGCCTTATTTCTAGTTAGATAATCCAGCTAGAAGGGGCAGTTTTGTACTTTGGCAAAACCATGTTGCTCTACATGGGGCAGTTTAAAATGTTCAGACACGTTTAGAATCGGGAGAGGGGGCGTGTCCTATCTCAACTCTAAAACAGCAGTGTAAAAAAAATAAAGCTGCCTAGTATTTGTGTGCTACATGTTATAGGAAGTTATTTCCCTCCCTCCATGCTGATAAAACAATTTCAACCCTGGCATCACAGAATGGTTTGTCCAGGTGCAACGTTTTACACTTTAGCTGGTTTTGCTACAAAATCTAAATTAGTCATTATGTATCTGGTATTTCAATATTGACTTGAAATGAGGTCTTTCAAAGAGAAAACAGATCTGAATCAACACCCTGAGGGATTGTGTTAGTTGTTAGATATTATACATGTAATATAGAGCTTCTGTGTGTCCTGGTATTTAAGGCTGGTAATCTACAAATACAGATACTTCATTTCCTAGGATACAAACTCCTTGTGTGATTAGATTATCAGTGTAAGAGGGAGGAAGATGGGGTCTGTTATGGATTGTATAAACGTTTTGCTGCATGGCCCCGCCAGTCCATTTAATAACGTACCGCCTAAACTATACATAGGCAACCTGATGCACTTCACTAGCCACGTTGGCGGCCCTCTAACATTCAGAAGGGCCGCACATATGACAGTAAGGCAGGAAGGAGCTGGGGGTCACAGATGAAGGCTCGGGGGGGCCCTCTGTTGACCATCACTGACCCCTTAAGATTCATCAATACTGAAATTTTAACAAACATTTAAATTATTATATTGGATTATTTTCTGATGTGCATTTAATGTGAATGGAAGTTAGGCTTGGTCGTATGTTCTGTAAGTGAAGTTCTATATATATATATATGTACTTGCATAGACTCTGCCTCTCATTATCACTTAAAACACAAATATGTCCCCTGAATACTTGGTTATAAATACCCGTATAGGACAAGTCAATGGGTCAATGCATATATTTAAAGCAGTGGGCATGTTTTTTAGTTCTGGATCTGCCGTAAACATACATTTACAAAGAGGTGGGTCGCAAAAGTTGTAAGGCAAAAATGTTTACACTTTATAACGAACGTGTATCGTACAATGTGCATATTTTTCTTTTTACAATACACATTTTTAGGCACGTGTGACAGGGCTCTCTGTTCTCAGCTACACACAGCCAGCCGAGCGCTCTCAGGATTTCTGCTTTTTTCTAGTAGAATAAAAGGTTTTCCCCATAAGGCCAAGATACGGTGTAAGAGATGATGGAGGTTTAGGCTTCCCCAGCTCAAACACATCCTTATAAGCAGGATATGTGCGTGAAGCCAGAGAGTGTCTATTTGTCTGTGTTATTCACACTCTGGGAGTTATAGATAAAGAACCTGGTACAAAGGATTTTCAATGTTTCCGAGCGTCTACACCGTTCAATAGAACTCAAGACTCTGGAAAAATGGCTGCCAGCGCCCATATAAAACACTCGTATCACCTTTCCGCTACCACCAAAAAAACCTACAGCTTGTAGTAGTTGTATTAGTAATTAGTAACAATATTACTAGCAACTGTCATTAGTAATGTTCCTATATATATATATATATAGATATATATATATATATATATATATATATATATATATATGACTCCATTCTGAGGTAAATTTATGGTCAAACATATTTGAGAATCATGAAAAGCCGTTACCCCAGTTTGAATAATGATACCCATTGACATTATTAATCTTTATCTTACTATCAGCAGTTTCAAATAAATCACTTCAAAAATCTTTGCATAGTTGTCATTTTGGTAAATAAGGTTTGCGGATTCGGCTTCTGTCTCCCGCTCAGAACAAAATTAATTATATAAAAGATGTCCATTCAACAAATCATATATACAAGTCACACATGAGGGTTTAAACTTGATGGTATATTTTATGACCATCCGATGTGTTTTGTGTCCAGTATTGGATAAATCTAAGCTGCGGGTTTGAAAAAGTGGAGATGTTGCCTATAGCAATCAATCAGATTCTAGCTGTCATTTTTTAGAGTGCACTAAATAAATGACAGCTAGAATCTGATTGGTTGCTATAGGCAACAACTCCACTTTTTCAAACCTGCAGCTTAGTAAATCTAGCCCCAAGCCTCAAGACCTGCACACAGTACTAGAAATTAGGTTTCACTAGTGGCCTGTAATAGTGCCAATATTACCCCCCTCTTTCTACTACTAATCCCTCTTCCTATACAACCAGATAGTCTACGGTTTCCCCATTGCTTGCTGACCTTCATATCATCTGACATTATAACTCCAATGCCCCGTTCCTCTCTTGTTGGCATTACATCACCATCCATTCTGTATTCTCCTTCCAGATTGTTTGTATTGCACATGCAGTATTTTATATTTTGATGTATTAAATTGAAGATCCCACACTTCATTCATCTTGAAAATTACTATGCATTTATTTTACTCTATCTGGAGCACGAACAATGTCACAAATCTTTGTATCATCTGCAGAAATACACACCTTCCTTTACCGACCACCAGTATCATCACTAAAGAATAGATTAAACAAAACAGGACCCTGGTCTGATCCCTGAGATAATCCACTAGTCCCCAGCCCTTCACCTGCGCTCACACCACCTACTACAACACTCTTGTCCTTTAGCCAAACCTTCATCCATTCCGTCATCTTTCAGTCAATTGCGAACATTCTCAGTTTCTGAATTAATTTATTGCAGGATATCAAATAAAATTCCTTGGTCCACCCTGATCTATCCACTTTAAATGTCTAAAAGTGGAGGTGTGCCAATGCCAACCAATCAGATTCTAGCTATCTCGTTCTTGAATGTACGAAAATGAAAGCTAAAATGTGATTGGTTTCTACGGACAACACCTCCACTTTTCATTTTTAGAAATTTTAGTAAATCTACCCCCGGATACTCATCAATTCACTTTAAGGAACTTAAGGAAGATTTTGATATTTAGAGATATGATATTCCCAGCTCCAGACCTTTTATTTGTCAATTACTGAGTAAGAATAATTAGGTTTGATGACAGGTATGCATAACAACACAATTCAGCAGCCCAATATAACCATTTATGTATATAGCGCCACTAATTCCGCAGCGCTGTACAGAGAACTCACTCACATCAGTCCCTGCCCCATTGGGGCTTACAGTCTACATTTCCTAACATACATACACAGACATACAGACAGATAGACACAGACAGACTACGGTCAATTTATTAGCAGCCAATTAAGCTACCAGTATGTTTTTTGGAGTGTGGGAGGAAACCGGAGCACCCAGAGAAAACCCACACAAACCCGGGGAGAACTAATAGCTTCCCTCTGTGTACTGAAGATGATATAACAAATACATTAAATTAAGCTCAAAATGTATAGCCTTCCCAGTTTGAGGGATTGTTCAGAATGGAGTACCCTGCCCTGTAATGACATCTTTCTCCCCTGACCATACACTATAGCATTATAAGTGCTACTTAATATGATAATGTAACTCTAATGCTGCCAGCGCCTGGTCTGTACCTTTACCGATAATAACGTTACTCTGTTCTTAGATCTAAAATCAATGCACTAATGAAGTGGCAACATCAGCTCCGGGCCAAGGTGCTGAAGCTCTTCATTCTAAGTTCATTCTTTTAGGGGTAATTATTCAATGCCAAATATATAAAAAGATATGCTAAAAATGCTAGTAAAAAGCACTGATTATTCCATATTTTTTATGTGAGCGGTGTGGTTTTAAGTGTATTAACAAATGTGAAAAGTAAATAAAAAAAATTGAGGAATAAATGGACATTTAAACGATCGGTTTATGTATACAAGTATTTTTTTTATTGTGCAATTGAAAGTTGTAAAAAGGTTCTAAATAAAAAAGAAAAAAAAAAACACTTTTTTTTTTTTTTTTAAGGATTTTTAAATTTAAAATATTACTGTTCTAATGTTGAACTACTTGTCTCGTTTTTGTTCTGCCTTGTGAGGATTCCACTATAATGGAGGCGGTGGGTGGAAGCCAGAGGTTGAGGGGTTAATAATTCAGATGAGAATGACAGAGCACGTTTAGGATTCTATCAGAGATTTATCGATGAGCAGCTTGCAGCGTTATGCTAATGGAGTACCAGAGCTGAAGTCTGATTTATCAATGAGGAATCTGCCTGGAACTACGGAGATGGACAGGGCTGGAGAATGGAGCAACGCTCAGGGACATTTTTTTCTCTTTTATTCCTTTAAATAATAATGTTGCTATAAATCTCACTATGCCTTTAAAATAGAGTGTGTCTGGTGTACACTTCTACTAAACCAGTCCCATACTTGTAAATCATGACACAAAAATAAAACAAGAATTACAATTTAACAGGTTTGGGTTTTTTTTAAAGTGGTACTCCACCTTTATATAATTCTATTGTCCAGGCAGATTTGTTAATCTCTGTTTCACTTAGATATCATAACAGATCTGCAGTATATACAATTGTATCCAATGCACAGATTATCTATCGTCATATCCACAATGAAAATGAACAAAGCTGAACAGAATTTCCTTAAAGGTAGAGTTCCTCTTTAAAATACATAACACTTAAAAGGAGAACATCAGTCTCCTTACAAGTTAAAACCGAAATCCCTGTTCACACCTTCACCTGTAGGGATTTCTGGATAAACGCTTTTAAAATGTGTCAAATAACCCTAAAGTGTTTTAAAGAAACAACATGATTAAAAGCCGAGATTTAATCTGAGCTGAAAGATGATAAGCAGCACTGGTTTATCATAAAGGATATCTGCACTCACCAAGTAAATTCTAGCTATTATTTAATATACTTTAGATGTCCTAAATGAGAGAAAAGCAGAAGTCTTGTGCAAAGACCAAATGCTACCGGCCTTTAAATAGATCGGAAACCTGGTAATTTCTATGAAGGGAGTCACAATCCTCATTTAATGTGCTTTACACATCATCGAAATAACTTGTAATGATCAAATGGGAAGGCTTTTATTTTTCCTTTACAGTGGGGGGTTCGGAAATGGTAGCTTGAACAGGTTATATAGTTGCGCTGGGGTATTTTGGCCTTTCATATTAACACACTTGCAAAGCAGAGTTTTATTTTCACAGTAACTAACTTGCTTCCAGAGGTCTGCCTCTATTACAGTGCCATCATATAGTGCAATTATTACTACTTGTGGCACAAAAGCCATCATTCAGAAATATGACCACATATAGGTGACCTCTTCTTCCATGTAGGCTCAATATACTAAGTGTAGCAGATTTAGTTTGTTCAGGACGTAAAAATCAGAGGTCGCTAGAACGCTCTCCGCATCGCACAGAGGTCGCTAGAACGCTCTCCGCATCGCACAGAGGTCGCTAGAACGCTCTCCGCATCGCACAGAGGTCGCTAGAACGCTCTCCGCATCGCACAGAGGTCGCTAGAACGCTCTCCGCATCGCACAGAGGTCGCTAGAACGCTCTCCGCATCGCACAGAGGTCGCTAGAACGCTCTCCGCATCGCACAGAGGTCGCTAGAACGCTCTCCGCATCGCACAGAGGTCGCTAGAACGCTCTCCGCATCGCACAGAGGTCGCTAGAACGCTCTCCGCATCGCACAGAGGTCGCTAGAACGCTCTCCGCATCGCACAGAGGTCGCTAGAACGCTCTCCGCATCGCACAGAGGTCGCTAGAACGCTCTCCGCATCGCACAGAGGTCGCTAGAACGCTCTCCGCATCGCACAGAGGTCGCTAGAACGCTCTCCGCATCGCACAGAGGTCTCTAGAACGCTCTCCGCATCGCACAGAGGTCTCTAGAACGCTCTCCGCATCGCACAGAGGTCGCTAGAACGCTCTCCGCATCGCACAGAGGTCGCTAGAACGCTCTCCGCATCGCACAGAGGTCGCTAGAACGCTCTCCGCATCGCACAGAGGTCGCTAGAACGCTCTCCGCATCGCACAGAGGTCGCTAGAACGCTCTCCGCATCGCACAGAGGTCGCTAGAACGCTCTCCGCATCGCACAGAGGTCGCTAGAACGCTCTCCGCATCGCACAGAGGTCGCTAGAACGCTCTCTGCATGGCACAGAGGTCGCTAGAACGCTCTCCGCATCGCACAGAGGTCGCTAGAACGCTCTCTGCATGGCACAGAGGTCACTAGAACGCTCTCCGCATCGCACAGAGGTCACTAGAACGCTTTCTGCATCGCACAGAGGTCACTAGAACGCTCTCTGCATGGCACAGAGGTCACTAGAACGCTCTCTGCATGGCACAGAGGTCACTAGAACGCTCTCTGCATCGCACAGAGGTCACTAGAACGCTCTCCGCATCGCACAGAGGTCACTAGAACGCTTTCTGCATCGCACAGAGGTCACTAGAACGCTCTCTGCATGGCACAGAGGTCACTAGAACGCTCTCTGCATGGCACAGAGGTCACTAGAACGCTCTCTGCATCGCACAGAGGTCACTAGAACGCTCTCCGCATCGCACAGAGGTCACTAGAACGCTTTCTACATCGCACAGAGGTCACTAGAACGCTCTCCGCATCGCACAGAGGTCACTAGAACGCTCTCTGCATCGCACAGAGGTCACTAGAACGCTCTTCGCATCGCACAGAGGTCACTAGAACGCTCTCTGCATCGCACAGAGGTCACTAGAACGCTCTCTGCATCGCACACAGGTCACTAGAACGCTCTCCGCATCGCACAGAGGTCACTAGAACGCTCTCTGCATTGTGTATAAGTCTCTATTGCATAGAAGCAGCTAGCATGATGTGTATTGCATAGAGGTTGCTAGAATGTTATTCATATTGTGGCCAATTACTGGGACACAATAACAAAAGAATAAGGGCAAATCTGGATAGGCAGTAATACAAAGGGTAACACTTAGCGCAGCAAACAACGTGCAGCAGGGCATGAATAAAGTTGCATTAGATATGCAGGAAATGATTATGACATCAAAAATTCAGCACAGACCAATACAGAAATAATAAGGAATCGCTTGAGATGTAATTAATTATAGTGATATTAAATCAACCCTGATAAGAACAATTATAAAAGATAAATAATTTGAAAGCTTAAAAAGGCAAAAATATAAAGTGGCAAAACCTATTAAAAGCCACACTAATGAAATATAAAAACAGCAAAAAGACAGCGCTAATAAGACAAAACTGTTACATTACTGCATAAAATCCTTTCTTTCCACGGCGCTGCTTGATAAAGGGCGCTGCGTTTCACCTGTAACATCGACCTGTGGAATATCTGCTCTCCTCAGGAAAGGCAAGAAAAGAATCTCTGCTTCTCATTGAAATGGTCTTATTAGGCTGCCTATCCTTTTGCTATTTTTAGCAATATCTCACAAATACTCAATGCTGTCAACGTGACTAACTAAATTGGTGGATCAAGACTGTGGCTGTTGTTGGTGCACGTACCGAATATTGTCACCTACCTCTTTCAGACTGGTGGCCAAGGTGGGACCATCTCACGGCACATAGACCAGCAAATCTCAATAACCCATCCTAACACTCAATCTTCTTCCAAAAGTGCAGAGGTTGGCTGGGACGGGGGTTGCCCCCCCCCCCCCAGGCCAGGCCCATAGTAGGCTACCTTGCGCTGTCACTGGGCTAACTGCATCGGTAGGGTTATACCAAGCAGTACTATCTGTAAGTGTAATTGGATAGTTGTTACTTACAGGTACAACGCTGGAAGCCTCCAGATGTTGCGGCACCTTGTCTCACTGCTCAGTGAAGTCAGCTGTGGATTGCCTGGCGTTACTCTCTCCTCGTGTTTCTGACACCCGTGTTAGACAGACCACGCCGGCAAGGTTTTGGCAATAGCTATTTTTCCCATTGTCGTGCACAGCTGGAGAGCTGGGACTTCTTACTTGTGTTGGCCCCCAAGCCAAGAGATGTCAGTTTGTTCCTGCTCAATAAGCAATTTTATAGAGTATCAACATACTAATGATATTGCTGGTAAGTGGAGCATGGAAGAGGAAAGAAGCACACTCCTGGATAGGTGAGAGGAAACATAGTAGGTGATATAGCTTTTATAGACAAGATCCCATGGTGTTGGGAAGGCAGATTAAAATACAATAAACTGTCCCCAAAAAAACAGCCACTGACAGCAACTTTCTATCAGCAAAAGTCAGGTCCGCTGGGAAACTACCATTGAGGAACATGGAAATGAAGATCAGAGGCCTCTGGCATTGTCACACTAAGCTGATGCTGTCAGTATTCTTGATTCTATTATCAACTGTTATAGGGAACGCCGAGTAGTATCTGATCATCCGGTCAGTTATAGTTTAGCTGTAACTTACCTGTTGGTGATTAGCCCTTCTGCCTCACAGCACTGGGGTCATGAGTTCAATTCCCGACCACGGCCTTATCTGTGTGGAGTTTGTATGTTCTCCCCGTGTTTGTGTGGGGTTTCCCCCGGGTGTTCCGGTTTCCTCCCACACTCCAAAAACATACTAGTAGGTTAATTGACTGTGGACCAAATTAACCCTAGTCAGTGTGTGTGTATTAGGGAATCTAGACTGTAAGCTCCATTGGGGCAGGGAATGATGGGAATAACAAAAATATTAGAATCTTGACCAGTTCCCAGAAATATCACGATTTACCTGTGAAAAACTTACCTGCTCATGTGTTGCCTTAATGCATGTTCAATGCTGATGGTAGATTTGTAACCAAAAAGCAGTCAGTCCCCCAAAAATAATTCAACAATAAAAAAAAAAAACAAAGTATACATCCTGCACAAATGCAAGCTTCATTATGTAAAAAACTGACTGCACCATGTTAGGTGAAACATTACTTTTCACTAAATATTCCTTTGTTCCAAATCAATGTAGAGACCAGAATCTATAAGATATTAAACTGCAAATTAAATTTTGTGGTCGAGATTGTTAAATTTTTGTTTAGCAGAACAGTCGTCAAATTAAGTTGTCTTGAACAATTAGGAAGTAATTGCTAAGGTAGAGTGCAAAATGCTCTTTGGTGCCATCACGTGCTCCTACTTGCATTGGTGGGTTGAGCTTTCCACCAAATTGCTTAATTCTACGAGGCAAGATACACCGACCAATAGAGCTGGAGAAGCAAACGAGTTCTTTGCCATATCCGGACTGAATTTTGCGGAGGAAAAACAAGATTTCGTTTTGCTCGGCGAGTTTATTTGAATGAGATAAATGGTTGGAGTACGCACATTTTTAGGACTATTACTTGCTTTGCAGAAGAGCGCACAAGCGTTTCCACTTAGGAAAAACACATTAATTTTGAAAAGTGGCAGAGGAGCATCACAAGGTCACCAAAAGTCGGCACGATTCAAGAATTTAAAAAAACAAAGAGGCGCAGTACAAAAGGAGAAACCCAACAGGGGGAAATGTTGGACAGACACAAAGGTTGGGAGTAAAACACGTACAGAGTGGTAAAGGAAGCCAGGTGCAGAGAGACAAGAAAATACCAGAAGAGAAACCGATCCGACAGGGTGGGTGGTAGAACATGAGCAGAAATGATAAACAAAGTGGGGTTAACACAGAGACAAAAGGGTGGACAGTATGAAAAGAGTTTTATAAGAATGTGGTCTGAAAGCTTCCAAATTATTGGCAAAAATAAAATAAAAATAATGATCACGAATAAAATGAAACAAAACTTGGAATTGTAAAACGCGTGGAGTAAACTTAGTACTCAGTATCTTTGGTGCAGTCTTTAGTTCTAGTAACTACAGAACACAAATTAGTTTAATATTACGAAGGAAAACTTCATATTAAATCCAACCCCTCACTGGGTCTGAAAGCACACGCCCTTCAGGGGCAAACGCAGGATTTGTACAGGGGAGTTTTCACACCACGCCACCAGTGGGCGTGACCAGCATGCATGGGGGTGTGGAAATAATTTTAGACAGTGCTTGGCTGCTCTCCAACTCTCCCTATCCCCATAATATACATGGGCAATGCTGCGTGCACTACTGTTAGGTGCACGCAGCTCTCCCTTTTCAAGCAGAGCCGTGTGAAGCGGGAGCAGGGTCCAGCCACCTCAATTATATAGTGCCCCAGGCTTGGAGGGGGGTTTCAAGGCACTGGGAAACCCCCCTCGGTTTGCCTATGCTCTTCATTCCGGGAATGTTGGTCAGCACTCAGGGCCTGATTAAGGGTTCAGGCCACCCTAGGGTAATACGCTCATAGCGCCCCCTCTCACCTTCCATGACCAGCTAATATGGGGTAGCTTAAAATAAACTTGTCCTTATTTTAAAATCGGTTTTCCTTCAAAGCCTCCCCCACCAATGTTAACGTTCGGGTGTTTCCAAACCTCAGCTCCGCTTGGCTTTTTAAAAGGCCCACAGATATCTTTGTCACTCATTTAGTTTTCATTTAAATCAGAACTGTACAGCAGAACGGAGGCGTGAACAAGCGCTACTGAGGGATGGGGATGTGAAGGGGGAGGGGCTGCAACGCCTACGGTCATCCTTGTCTCTCCTACTCGCTTATCCTCAATCACCTGCACAGAGAGGACTCATTGTCTTCAGCCTTTACCGTGGGAATACGTCAAGATTATCTTTTTATTTTTATTTTGGAGAATAGCTATTCAGTTTATACCTCTCCCTGTCACAGTTTTGCAACCCCTCCCCCAAAAGCCTTGTACCCTAAGCTGCAGCCTGGTCAGCCTATTGGATAATCCGGCTCTGAAAGCACTTTCAGGCTTGATATCTAAAGTTAAAAGTCAATTCAATATGAAAACTGTGCTCCAGCAAGGAGATATGGAAAACCTGCACTGTTAGGGGTCCCGGGCTGAAGTTACAGCACCATTTTCTTAAATCTCCCTATTGTAGTTAACAGCACTGGTATGAAAGCCCAATTACCAAATTACAACTATGCTCAAGACAATGCCAATACCAGGATAAAGGTGCTGGAAGTTACCACTGCACCACCCTCTACTCTTGTAGGTTTCTGCCCTTTAAATGACAGGAAGTGTTTGATTAGAACAATGTACTCGTCAGAAAGTCATTATAAATAGCCACAGCAGGCTGCATGTGTACTTGGGATTGTCAGTGAGCGAAGATCAAATTAGATTATTAAATTACTATGAGTCAGGTTTAATAGAAGCGCTGTTCCACCCCTTGGTTTTATGACATCTATAATTGTCATCAAACTGTTATATGCTGCTGTTTACGAGCGAGTTTAACTCTTTCTGTCTTGGACACTTTATAGCTGGCTTAATCTGCTTAGCGGCAAAACAATTTATTGGTTCACTAGGTCAACGGCGTTACTGGGGGAGATTCAATTTGGCGCGCAGTTTCTCCGGAACGTCCGGAGACACAGCGCTCCCATGTTATGGCAGAAATCTCCATTCTTTTTGCCCTCGCACCCCAGAGATGTACAGAAAAATGAGCGGAGATTCCTAACGCAATGGCTGGCAACGTGCGCAGCCGTACATTGCAGGTATGCCCGCGCCGTTGGTCGCCAGCGATTGAATCTCCCGCATGGAGTCGCGAGATCAGAGCATATCTCTGTACATTATCTATGTCATAAATCAGGAGACAAGAAACAATTATTTGTAATATTGAGTGAGGAAGTTGTGACAGTGAAATACTGCACCGAACATTAGAGTATATCTTACTTGCTTGTTGTTTTTATTTTTGCAAAAGGGTTTTTATCCAATATATTTCTCAGCAGAGAATGCATCAGAGCTGACATCTTCCTCTGCACAACAGAGTTTGTCAGTGTTTACCTGCACTGCCATAACCCCTGCCTTTCTGCCTCGTTTCGGCAATGTCCTGGCCCCCCCATGGATAAATAATACATTTCATTTCTCTCCGTGCAGGACCGTTGCCCAGAAATGCGATTGTTCCGCTCTGCATTACTTGGAACAATTTTATGCTGAGTCGTACAACTAAAGGACACAAGTATCAATCCCCGACGTCCTCGCAACAGATAAAACGGCTTGGCGAGTACTTTAGGAAATTAGCATGCTACAGAACCGGATCCCGCTCTGATTTCTGAAAATGCTAGAAAGTCTGGGGTCAGGCGACACAGGGTGACTGTCTGGGGGAGAATGAGAGGAAAGAGCAGGAGATAAACTGTAAATGCACATTGCGTCCAAGATAATGTCTGGCTGTTTTGCTGAGCGAGAAGGGGACTGAAATGTCAGCCTTCCTGTCACTCACTAGAATACATTTCTTCCTTTCTTTTTTCCGTTAAAGATCTGTTTACTGAAGGTCTACACATATAATTGGAACAGTATGTCAAATGATACTGACAAAGAGAGAAAAAATAACAAGTGTTATATTGTGGTAGACAAACACTAAACAAATAAAAAAAATAATATATATATATAATAAATATCTCATACAGCTTACAATAATTTATTTTCAAATGATTTTGTAGTGAAATAAAAACCATACGTTGGAAGTAATGTCATTATTATAATATTTGAGCAATGCGTTTTGATATGTCCTCGAGGGAACGATCAGTGTGGGTCAATGTTGAGGTCCTTAGTGATCCCAGATTAATGAGCTATTGGCTATACTCCTAAATTGTGAAGATGTTAGATAATTATTAATATTTCTTTTGGAGATTTACAAATAGGTTCTAAATTATACTAGATCAATCATAAATCACAAATTATATATGGCACCAATAGAGAAGTTGTGGTTTATATTTGCTTACTGTTATATTATATACTATATAATATATACTATATATATTGTGAGTTTCTAATAATGTTACACACAATGACCCTAAGTACATTGGCTATTATTCACACAGGAAGACTAATTATCACTCTCAGATTATGCCGCATTCTAATGCTATACTGAAATATTGTCACTCCATATGGGTATCCTATTTGGTGATAAAGGAACCTTGGGTTATGGTGAATAGTCAATCAGTGATTCTAATTATATATCTCGCTGACCTAACCCGCATTGTAATCCTACACGGACGTTAGACAATCCGATTCATATTAATAGTATGTAGATAAAAGACCTGATGCACTTTGACCATATATTTGAGGACGCGAGACTTCCAATGTACACGCTAATGCGCGTTTCGCCACCACTAAATGGTTTCTCAAAGCAAACCGATTGCCAGTAGAGCGGGATATTTAAATTTGTTCCGACCAATCCTCAAACATCTTGGTAATCACACCCAGATGCTTAGTGTATTTACCGTTTCCTCTTAGTCTCCAATTTATTTAATGGGATAATTTAGTATATTTAACACAGTGTAATGATGTAGTCATGTCATATTTAATAATAGTAACAATGTTACAAAGTTATGTTACCTTTCAAAATGTTTATAAAACAATCATTAGTTGTTGAGAGAAAAGCAAAAGATAATTAATGAGAATGTGTAGAAAATCTTCAGTTCTATTTTGGCGCTAATTATATAATGGTGTGTGTGATATTGGATAGAAATTAAAGTAATCCCCCCCGTGCCTACCTCACAACTCTACTGATATAGGCGGGACAGCCCTGATTCTGGGTGCCTGTCCTGATAGATTGCTGGGAATGGGTCGGAGGTATATGGTCACAGTACATTAGAGTGGTGGTGAGAGGTTCCGCCCGCACCTCCCAAGGGTGTGTGTGGAAATTCAAGGGTGTTTTTGGGGGAGGACGAGTGCTTCCAAGATTCTCCTATTGCCCCCTCATGCCTCTCTCTCCACTGTCCCCTCCCCTGCATGTCTCTCATTGCTGTCCCCCTCCATGCCTCTCTCATTGCTGCATCCTCCATGCCCCTCTCATTGCTGTCCCCCCTCCATGCCCCGCATTGCTGCACCCTCCATGCCTCTCACTGCTGCCCTCCTCCATGCCCCGCATTGCTGCACCCTCCATGCCCCTCTCATTGCTGTCCCCCCTCCATGCCCCTCTCATCGCTGCCCCCCTCCATGCCCCTCTCATTGCTGCCCCCCTCCATGCCCCTCTCATTGCTGTCCCCCCTCCATGCCTCATCGCTGCCCCCCTCCATGCCCCGCATTGCTGCACCCTCCATGCCTCTCACTGCTGCCCTCCTCCATGCCCCGCATTGCTGCACCCTCCATGCCTCTCACTGCTGCCCCCCCTCCATGCCCCTCTCATTGCTGTCCCCCCTCCATGCCCCTCTCATTGCTGTCCCCCCTCCATGCCCCTCTCATCGCTGCCCCCCTCCATGCCCCTCTCATTGCTGTCCCCCCTCCATGCCTCATCGCTGCCCCCCTCCATGCCCCGCATTGCTGCACCCTCCATGCCTCTCACTGCTGCCCCCCTCATTGTTGCCCCCCCTCCATGCCCCTCTCATTGTTGCCCTCCCCTCCATGCCTCTTTCATTGTTGCCCCCCTCCATGCCTCTCTCATTGCTGTCCCCCTCCATGCCTCTCTCATTTTTTCCCCCCTCTATGCCCCTCTCAATGCTGCCTCTCATACTGCCACTCTCCTAATGCCCTTGTACTTACCTGGAGATGTTACAGCCACTCTGCTGCACGCTTCTTGCTGCTCAGACAGAAGTGAATACACTTGCTCTATGAGCACTGGATTGTGGGGCCCCCTGACGTCTCCTCGGAACACTCAGCGCTCCGGGGAGTCTGTGCAGTCAGAGTAGCCTTAGGCATGTAAAAATACATAAGACCAATAACGTTCTCCAGCGGCGGAGGGTAGGCACCGGGGGCTGTCCTGGCCACATATCCCCCTGTCCTCTCTTAAGGTGACTTTGGGGGTAAGGAGGCTTTAGTAGTAGAAATCTCCAAATTACCTGTTTTACCGGGATCATAAAATCAGATTTTTTGCATTTGAGGTAATTAGCACGGTGGCTGTCTGCTGTCACTTTTCTCTTAGAACCTCTGTTCTGAAACCATTTAAGAGTGTTCACAGTTTTTTTCAGATAAAAGCAGCATTTAATAAGTCCCTAAATAACCAGATTTTTTTAATAAAGCTTAGAACCTGGATTTTCCTTGTGTTTAAGCAAGAGAGAGTCCAGCCAAGTCTGCAACTGTTCTGTGTACCGATGATGCATCGTCTCAACGTCTCTTTATGAGTTTCGTAGATAGTCCTAGAATATTTCGTCATGTATCACCAGAGTCCCTGCCCCAGTGAAGTTCACAAATCTATATTCCCTATCATGTGGAGACACACATACACAGGTTAATTTCATCAAAGTCTGTTAACCTACCAGTATGTCTTTGGAGTATGGGAGGAAACCAGAGTACCAGGAGCAAACCCATGCAATGACAAAGAGGATTAGATAGTGCTCTCGATGGAACCCATGACCCCAGCAATTCTGATTACTGTGCCACCATAGTTGACAACAGTTTAAAGTGTGGCTGAAGTGTGGTGGTCTAAAGTTGGATACGTCATAACAGGAGGAAACTGCAACAGCTCATTGGTCTTAGCTTCCAAGTTATTTGAGCTATTTCCTACACCAGTAAGTTCTGTACTAAAAGGCCTCCACTGCTTTCTAGAATTCTGGAGCATGGTTCGGATGCCTTGCAGGATGTCTGTTGATATCTGCTACATAAGGAGCTCTCAGGGGTTGATTTCCTCCGTGTGAGAGAAGTCAAGGCTAGACGATGCTCGTGGGATCTGGCTCGTTGGCTGTGGTGGAAGAACTGATTTCTCCGAGGCTAAACAAACCCTTAACAGATTATAGTCGCATTATGATAGCTCTCACCCCTTGTGTCTATGCTTCCATCAAACATGACTGCATCCCCTAAGATACAACTATTTAAGCTAATTTAAAAATAAAAAATAAATAATGCAAATAAGATAGAAACCACTAGTGTTGATGTCTGCAACCAGGATTATTTTTAATTCCAATGAATTGTGTGCCCAGCCATTGTCATATACCATAGTTTTCAATAGAGCTGCATTTTCCACTAGTGTTTTATACGCGGTCACTTATCAGCAGATTGCTGGAGGAAGATTGTCTGATGTGACATCATTCAATACCATTTAATGGCTTTTAATGGGAGCATATATTTGCAGAGATTTTCAGTGGACCCCTGAGGCATTTACTTTCATTACAATTATGTTTTTTTCTGCCTATGAGAATTGACATGCAAAGATAAACAAACAGCTAAGACGATCGTCTGTGTACCAGGTTATTGTCAGATAACATTGATTAGAGCCGTGTTTTGCAGCAGCAAATTAGCTGCCGGGCTAAATCACTGTGTCTGCAGCTACTGACAATGGTCCACTCATTTCAATGCGGTTTTCTCAGGTGCACTATTTACCCCATTGAAATTAATGGGCACAATGAAATGAACATAAAAAAACTCAGTCTATGGAGGTTTCTCATTTCTAGCCAAAGCAGAAAACTTGCCCAGTTGGACACCATGTGGGGTCGGATGTATTCCAATTGATCCGGCACTTTTTTCCCTTTACGGGGGCGGGGGGGGGGGGGTGCCTCAGCAGCATCAATGAGCCCTCCCCACCCCCTCTCCTCAGACAATAGAGCATTGAAAGTAGTTAGTTTTGTGGTTAATTTGTTATCACATTGAAAATGCTCAGTATTGACATTTACTACTACTGCAGTGGGAGTTGTCAATATTATGCAATTGCACAGTGTGAATTGCTACTGATGTGATATATATTAATATCTATATTAAATTATTTGGAGCGGCTACGAGATTTATAGCTGGCGAATATATCTTTTCTAACTGGCTGAAATTCTCTAGAAATTGCAGCGTCACAGATCAGAGTGTTGGGCCAATGGATTCCTATTTTCAAGGTGATTTTTAGCGAGTTGGATAGATTTAAAAACAGTGAAAAAAATAAAATAAATAGAATGAGTACTATGTCCTCCTCACCACCATAGTCACCAAAAATGTGTTAAGTAGCACAGTGGTATCTTGTTCTGGTGTGTTGGTGGATCTGTGAGGTACGAGGAATATTATAAATAAGGGGCTTACCTTTTAGATCTATTATACCTGGGTATCTTTGTTTCTCTGTGGTGTGTGTGACTTCAGTGGTGAGTTCCGGGGGTTGGTGGGACTGATGATTGTTCCATCCAGTTCTCCTTGTAGTCTGCACCCGTTATCCCGGGCTGTAAAGAGGGTTAATAGAATTGGGATAGGAGAGAAGGGGATATAAAAAAGCTAACCAAGAGTTTAATGGATCAGGGTGTAAGGGTGGAGAACAGTGTGGGTGGAAGAGGGGAAGGAATAGAGAGGGAATGGATAGGATGAAGTCAGGATAGGTAGGGGGATAGAATGTGACACAGAAGTGAAAAAGGAGGAGGGGCATTTATAGTAAAGGTTCGCGTTGCAGTGTAGAAGGGGGGTATATGGTAGTAGAAAAGTGGCCACCAGGAACGGTTAACTATGGTGTCCCTGCTTTCACCAAAACCACTTATTAATGTTTCGCACTTAAATCATATACAGATGTAGCATGAGCCTCACTTGGCTTCGTAAACTCACGAAGAATCGCGAAGAATAAGATCGATTAAATGTATTTAATCTGAAAAATGTTTCCAAGGCTTAAGTACAAATAAGTTGATAACAAGACATACAAAATAAGTTTCACAAATAATCTTCAGAAATAAAATAGGAAATAAAACCAGAGTCACTAACTTACTAGTTTAAGACTTGGGGCTAGATTTACTAAGCTGTGGGTTTGAAAAAGTGGGGATGTTGCCTATAGCAACCAATCAGATTCTAGCTGTCATTTGGTAGAAGGTTCTAAATAAATGAAACCTAGAATCTGATTGGTTGCTATAGGCAACATCCTCACTTTTTCAAACCCGCAGCTTAGTAAATCTAGCCCTTGGTGTGAGAGTACACTTTGGAAAAGATGGCACACTCCAACCTAGGCAGGTCTCCCCATAGAAAGAACAATATTACTGGGTAGGCTGCTGATTTTTAACCTTCTCACACTGCTCCCACCCCCACCTTTGGAAATTAGCTCTCCAAAGGTCAGGGCAGACTGGTTTCCATAATGACACAAGGCTTTTGAAATGAGTTATCTATTTCCTGAAAAATAGGTCTGGTATCTCAAAGGACAGGATTCCTCACCTCTGTAAAGCCTCAGAGATGTTTATCTGTCCCAGGGCCTGGTTACTTTCAAAAGACTCTTGACACTTGCACAGGTCAATATCATGTCATTCAGCAAAGCACACCTTGAAATTATCTTACAAGGTTACATACAAAATACACACGGGCATACATGAATATTCAGGGGAAAAGTAACAATCAGTGATTAGTTGCAATACATAATCGCCACACTTATGTATATGTTGACACAGTTATTTAAAGACTGTTCGCTTTAGAGTGTCGGACTGTCTTTTATTTTCATATACACTGTGGTATGAGCTGTCCTGGCAGCAATGAAAGGCTTGTATTCACTTGTACACATATTTCATTAGTCTAAAAGAGCGCACCTTAGTTTCACCGATTTCTATAATTTATAGAATAGGTCAGTGGACAATGACAAACAAGACCAGAAAATAGCAGATGGCCACCTTGGTGAATTCTGCATATATACAGCCATAGTTATTAACTTTAGAATGTGGAAAAATATGTCAGAGGTTCTAAACTGTGCTAGAAAAATAACAGCTATAATCTGGTTGCTATGGGTTACAATACAGATATTCAAACTGTACCTTATTCTTAAATAAGGCTCAAGGTGTGGAAAACAATTGGTGACAAATCACTATCTGTATAATCTCTTCTACGCACTGTGGAAGGTGCTAGGTTCTTATATAATAGACAAATGCTATTTTATATAGAGCTCCAGAAATAAATATCTGTATAATGGCGAGTTGTGATGTCATTGCTTATAATCATTGAGTTCAGATTTCACCATCTGAGAAAATTTGAACAAGGAATTATGCATCCCCCTCTGTAAATGATGGCGGCTGTTTGAAGTCACCATGAGACAAGTATTAAAGCACTGGACTTGTTGCTTCATGTTTCGTGGTCCCACAACTACTTGGTGACTTCTAATACGCATCTGATTTGCAGTAAGAGATAAATTAGCTCAGATCTAATGGCAACATGTTGCTTTGTCTCTTTCCAGATGACAGGAACATATGAGCTGTCTCTCCTCCTCTTCCTTCTTCTGGGATCCAGCTACGGCTTGCAAGAAAGCATGGAGGAACTGGATCCTTGGGAGAGAAACCGCTTATGGAAGCTATTGACGGACGGGAATGAAGACATTGCCGGGTCTCTTCTACATCTCGGAAGCCCAAGAGATAGGAAGTCCACGGACCCAGCGTCGTTGTTTAGCGTGGCCAAAGAGCTGCAGGGTTTTGGGAAAGAGAGGGCCGGCTTCAGATTCAGGTTCGGGAGAAGAGAAGAAGAGAACGAGGTGAAAGACTTTGAACCACAAATAGATAAGCGCGGGGCCACTGCCCTCGGATCACTGGCTGAAGAGCTGAACGGATACAACAGAAAGAAAGGCGGCTTCAGCTTCCGATTCGGAAGGCGATAGACTGAAGGGAATGCACCGGTGGTGTTAAGTGGAAATATCTTTAATCATCTTATATCCCCTGTTCCCCCGAGTACCTAGTATAATATTCACAGGCTCGGCTTCCTCTGAGCTGGTGAAAGTGCTATATAAATATATGCTTGATTCTGTAGCAGAAGCCTAAAACATAAAGGCAAACATTGGCAGAATCTATTATCAAACAAGTCAATGACATTTCCTGCTGTAGGAAAGAATAACAAATCAATTTAATCTAAGACTCTTACAAACTCAGTGCTCTTTTTTTTTCTTCCCTGACCGGGTACTGAAAATTATTGAAAGTTTAAAGGGCTGAGAATCACTTTTTTTCTTTATACCCTTTGTGAAAAGGATACGAATGGTAGTCGAGCCACTGAAATATCGATCATTATTAAAAATCTCATTGGGAAAATCTGTTCCGCAGTCTGTAGAAATGTTATTTCATTACATACAGCGCTTCACCTCCTAAACTGCACTTAGAGCTATTGCGCACCTAGGAGAAGAGATCAACAATGTGTCATCAATGGAATCCGAATTTATTCGATACATAAACAGAAAACAAAATTGTTTTCATATGGTGTACATATAAATATATAGTAGTGTCTGTTACAACAAAGCAAAAAAAAAATGTGTCAAGTTAATTTTTTCCTGAGATGTTTGGATTTGGTATTGATGTGTGAGAAAATCCCCCTTGTATGTCTTTCAACTAGTTAGCCAAGAAATGTGCTCTAATTAGTAAAAACTGGGCTCATTAAAGCAGCAATACCATGAAAATAATTAGGTGTGCTTTTCAACATAAATCACTGGC
This sequence comes from Mixophyes fleayi, assembly GCF_038048845.1. Lineage (NCBI taxonomy): Eukaryota > Metazoa > Chordata > Amphibia > Anura > Limnodynastidae > Mixophyes > Mixophyes fleayi. The sequence goes on along the minus strand of NC_134410.1, from coordinate 118,058,451 downwards.
AGGCTATACAATGTTGGTATTTACCATTTTCCCTTGCTTTTTCCCCCCTTCATTCTGCTATTAATGATTTCTCCTTCTGGACTGCCATGGCAACCACAGACACATGACCAGAGAGGCTCAAAAACACCCCTCTGAGCTCTGCCTGCACAGTGACATCCTCCTCATTCCGCCATCACGACATGCTGAGAGCCTGTGACTGTGTAGCAGAATGACTCTATGTCAGACATTTTTGTTTGCCAACCAGAGAGCTTTTGAAAAGGAGATAATGATTTGTAGGAGGATAGCAAATAATATTTACAGATTGTCAGACGCATCCATTAAAAGCTACTTCACTTGCTATTTAAAAGTAAAAAAATCTTATGTCGAATTACTGCTTCATGACTTAGACTAGCAAATAATTTGAATATTGACAAAATTTGAGCCTTCGCTGTTGTATATTACACAATTCTGTTTCTATTACTGTAAACTTTGAACATCCCATTGTTCCAATTGGCTCCATATCTATCTTGCTCTACAAATGAACGAGGTGATTGGCTACATGTTGATCTTACCCTACAAACATGTTACTTATATGATGAACAAGCAGTTGTTACTAGACTTGCAAGAATGCTTTGATTTTGATGAACATTGTGGCTGTTTTAGACGTAACTGGACCACAAATTGCAGCATTCGTGGGCAGCAAGCAGTTGTCGATCTCGATCAAGACTTGATCTGGAAAATTCGGTCTGTTATCTCACCGTAGGTGTGGTCATATGACTAAGTGTCAGAGCACTGTATGGCTGAATCTATCCAATTTGCCCAAATTGGAAGCCGATCCACCTGCTTGGGACATGTGGCCAGATCTGATCACCTCTCTACGAGCACCTTACCCCACAGATGGTGCCGAGAAATGTCAATACAACCTAAAAAGCATTGTTCTTTTAAGGGTTTGAAAGCAATTGCGTGACTATTGGAGAACTGGTGGCTTTAGGGCTATATAACAAGCTGCAGCAGCCCATACAATTACTGTGGTCCGTGGTTTCACAGGAGAAAGAAGCCAGTTGTATTTTTCTCATAAAACTGCAAACAATATAAATATACATTTTTTTTTAATGTAATTGCATGCTAATGTAAAGTTTCAGCAGTGCACAGCACTGCTATACAGAATGACTTTTGCCACGTGCAGTTCGCTATATAGAATTTTCTGCCCTAACGGCATGCAAATTTAGCTGTTTGGCTGTAATTTAATACATTAATTTCTCGGCATGCAGCGCCAAAGTAATAATTTTGCGGTACCCTTCTAATTCTACCTCTTACATTGATTTGTCCATAACAATCTCACTGAAAAAAAAAAGAAAAGAAATAAATTCAAGTTGGCAGGTCTGATGTCAGGACGCGAGGCCTTTCACGTGGATAACAGAATGACTTCTACATTAGAAAGCCAATTGTCAGCCACTTTCTCTCCTGAAGACCTTAACGACACTGCAGCAGAAACCACAAGCGTTAATTAGAGGAGGTTAACTGCATTCATATGTGAATTGATAAGTACAGCCCAGCTTGCTCTGTGAATATGACAGAAGTGCATTAGAGGTAGGAGGATGTGGAGTGCGGTGAGGACTCTGAATAAGCCCGTATCGCGGGAGTCAGAGGTTATAGACGGCAGCTTCCTTTGTAGTGCACAAAGGCTTCTGCGGTTTACAGACAAATTCACCTGAGCATAATGCGCTTGATACTGTTACCATTATAACTTGCTATTGAATTGTGTCATTCAAACAAATAAGAACCCACAGAGATAATATTTTTTTTTCCCCTGTTCTCTTACCATGTAACACCAGCTGGAGATACTGCTAAATTATATTATAGACGCTTCATGTTGCGGTGGAAATGTTGATACCAATAAAAAAGGTTAGAAAATTAAATGAATTGTGCTCCATTTAAAGGCAAATGAGCTTTACATAATATACACATACATAACCTATACACTGATCAGCTACTACACCGATAGGTGAATTGTATAACATTATCTCGCTACAATGGCACCTGTCAATGGGTGAGATATATCAGGCAGCAAGTGATTAGTCAGTTCTTGAAGTTGATGTGTTGGAAGCAGGAAAAATAGGCAAGCGTGAGGATCTGAGCTACATTGACAAGAGCCAAATTGTGATGACTGGGTCAGAGCGTCTCCAAAACAGCAGGTCTTGTGGGGTGTTCCAGCGCTCAGTACCTACAGGATAAATATGCAGGAACTGAAAAAGAAGGATACTAGTCTCAGAGCAATTATCTGATCATTAAATTGTTTACATAAATTAGCTATGCAAATTGTGCCACTAAGTTCTAGTCCACTATAAAAGTTTCCTTCTGTTGTTCTCAGATATCAATTTTCTGTGTTTTGATTTTTCTATTAATAATGAAGCGAACAACTTATTTTAAATATTAAGGATAAACGGCATGTAGGTAGATGTGGCTCAACATAAACAGTGTAAGATACCTGTCTGGAGTTTTCTTGGCATTCCAGGTTGGTTACGGCCTTGCGCGTGCCGTGCCTGGGATCACCGACACCTGTAATAGGTTTATCTTCCTGACCCACATGCTATTGTCTTATTGGATTACCACTGCCGTCCTTCGTTACATTTCTGATCATGGATTCTTACTGCCTGCCCTGACCTTAGTGCCCTGCCCTGACCTTACTGCCTGCCCTGACCTTAGTGCCCTGCCCTGACCTTACTGCCTGTTTTTACATGGACTCTTTTGTCCACGTTTATGATTCTCCCTATCAGACCTCTCACTCTCTTTTGTTGTTCGCATTTTGCATGTTTGTTAGTCTCAGTTATATTGGTCAACAGGTATAATTATGTGTATACGACGTGACAACAATCGAGTACCGTTGAACATACTGAGCTCTATGGGAAGGCTTAAAAGATTTACTAAACTGCCGGTTTGAAAGAAAGGAGATGTTGCCTATAGCAACCAGATTCTAGCTGTCATTTTGGAGAATGTACTAAATAAATGACAACTAGAATCCGATTGGTTGCTACAGGCAACATCTCCACTTTTTCAAACCCACAGTTTAGTAAATATACCCCCAAGACAGCAACTAGCCTGGCCAAAGTGGCCGAACTACCGGCCTTACTAATAACCGCTACATGAAAATATAATTTCATGAGGCTAGGTCTGGAGCACCGAAATGTCAGAATATCCCATTCTTGTATCTGTTTGTTAAATGCCAACTGTACAATAAAACAAACCTGTCCTATGTCTGAAGACAATGTTAAAGGCCATGTCGGCAGTGTTTTATTACCCACTCACGTCATGTGTAACAAAGCCATTTGTAAACTCCACTGAATGGTCTCGTTTGGAGGGCAGTAAGACACTGCAGCGCACCTTGGGGAAGTGTTCAAAGTTCAAGAACTGTACCGACAAGGTCCTAAAATTCTCCTTATACTCTCTGCTGCACCAATGATGCAATATATTAAACACAACATAGTGTTCATGCTGTGAAAGCAGAAATAATAGTACATGTATAAATTAGTAAAAGCATAGTGGAAGTAAGTAATTTGTAACATTTTGTTTTATCTGTGGCCAAAATCAGGATAGTAAAATACATTTTTTAGCAATTTGCCAACTGGGGAATTAATTCCGAGTTAAGACTGTTGCTTTGTGTCTGCGTCCAAGTATGATTGATAGATTGATGATATTTTTAGTACCTAAAATTGGCAGAATATCATAATGATCATACAATGCAAACCCTCAATGTTTGGGAGCATGTTCCCTTTAAAACCTGACCAATCAGAGGCTAGTATACATATGCATTTGTGCAGTGCACAACAGCAAGATAACTACTTAATACCACTTTGAAGACTGCTATGCTGCCGATGCTAATGTACCAGTCTGGGAACTGAATCTATGGCATATTCTTACACAGCAGTGAATTACAAACCTCCATCACACAGAGCTGGGGACACGATGAGCAATGGAAGGGGAGTGAGCCTGTCACATTACTGCCCTGGTGGGAGATTACACAGTTATCTCTCTATTTTGACACCTGTCTTGCATTAACCGTTCTATCCCCAGAAGTAATAAAAGCCATAGGCCGAGAATACACTGCTAGTTCTTCCGTGGCCTTACAGGGTTAACTTTTGTTGCTGATCCGTCCATCAGCTCATCCCCTGGAGAGTGCCAATGATCTGCTAAAGACTTAAAAATGCTGCACCCGTGACTAGACCTGACAAGTGCTGACCGCATCTAGAATGAAAGAGTTAATGTAATTATACTAAATGTCAATCTTCTCTCTCTCTCTCTCCTTAGAGCCCCCCTCGCTCCCCGCTACAGCCACAGACTCATCCCCACAACATGGGAAAGTATAGATTTTGCAGGCTGATTAAGCTGTGTGAGAATGTGTTTTGTGCAAGTGCCTCATTTCAAATACCCTCACACCTACCTCCCAAAGTCAACGGACGAGGAATCAATAGTACACACAGATAAAAGTTATCCACTTTCTATTGCTCGGATGTTTGTATTTGCTAGTTTATCGGTGTATCTGCAAACAAGTAAAATGTCGATTCTTCAGCAGCAGCAGCATTTCTATACTGTGTTTTGTGATGCATTTTCCAGCATATGACAAGATTTATAATATGTCTTATTTAAGAGAATTGAACCTGGATTAGAGAGATTGCTGGGTAAAGCTGTACAAGCAAATCCATTTGTCCTTGGTCTGGTCATTTTGCATAAATCTCATGTGCAAAATGACATTTTGATCAGCAACGTCCCCTACAGATTGATCTTGTGGTTGGAAGATGACCATGCACACACACAGATAGCGGTTACCTGCTGTCATCTTCATCATCATCATTTATTTATATATAGCGCCAACATATTCTGTAGCGCTTTACAATTGGGAACAAACACAGTAAACTAATAAACAAACTGGGTAAAACAGACAAAGACATTTACCATCATGCCCAAAAGTCCCGTCCATTGTTTTTGTTCAGAATATTATCAGATATCGTGGATGGTTTTGGCTCTCGTATAATCATCATTTATTTTAATTGCCATTACTGTGTGGACTGGCCCAGAAAGGAACATAGAGAGCTGGATAAATGATCTCACCCAATGGTTTGGGGAAGAAAAAAATGAATTCGAGAATACCAGATAGTTTGTGAATGCCTTTGTTTCATTATTATGCAAAACCTTCTTGGGGAGATTAGACTTCATCCTAAAAACTGCTTTCCTGATAAATATTTTCAAATGAAATACATCACTATAAGTCAGTATAATCCTCTTGAGATTTGAACACCACCTGAGGACTACACAGAGTGGAGGAAACCATTCTGTGGCAGAACCTATATCATTCTTCCCAGTGACCAATCGAAAGGTTGGGACATATTAGGCCACACCCCCTATAACCACCTGGAATTACCCATCAAACCACCACTTCACTTAGGCACATCCCTGTAAGGGACTGTCCCTTGAATTTTGGGACATTTGGTGGTATGCCATACTCATTATAATCCTAACAACACTAAGTCACTAGGACCCACCCGCTCATGAATATTAATCAAGCCTTGCAAATATTTATCTATACTTGTCAACTTTTTACTGCTACCCTCTGGGAGGTCCCATGCATCCCACAAAATGGCTACCTTCACTTCGTAGACAATAGGAGCTCTTATTTTTACTAACAAGTACCTTAGACTGAGTGTAGTCTGTTTCTAATTAGCCAGAATGTATAATGTGTGAGTAAATAGATGGAGGATTTGGTACCACCGTACATGGAATCTTGCAGGACATGTATATTTCTTACTGAAACGATCTGTGATTGAATTCCTCCGCGTCCTGCGGTTTCACACACTTTCGAACTATCCAAAGTCAGGACCAACTACAACAGCAGCACACTCACAACGTCCTCTAAATGAAACACAAAGACCCGACACAAGTACATAAATGAGTTGTATTTTGACAAAATTGTAAAACCGACACAGAGGTGACATTACAAGAACGTAAAAGTTATGTACAGGAAGTGACATCTTTTGACACGCTAGTGACACGTGTAAGCCGAGTGGTGGACACACCCACAGATACATATATATATATATATATATATATATATATATATATATATATATATATATATATGCGCCGTACCTTGTTGCCCTCTCTTGCCGAAGGGACAGGTCACTCACTTCACATATGGTACTTAGTGCTGCATGAAGCTCACCACACTCACAAGTGTGTACTGCAGCAACGCAGGGGACTACAACGCTGGCAATCAAGAGGTTAAAAAAGAATGTGCCCTCCAAATGTTTGAAGAAAGCAACCCACCTGCTGGTATTACAAACATGCCTTTAGGTCAAAGCAGCCCGGGCCGATGTTTCTGCACAGTTGCGGGATCCGGAAAACATCTAATTATTCCTCAACAGTCAGTACAGAGCCGCCTGAGTATAACGGGGCTGTTTTCGCAAACAAGGGAAATAAAAATTAATAACTTTTCTGTATAAGCATCTATCTTTATAAATAAATATGAATCTTCTTATTGCAAAACACAGATTCCATTTAATGAACCGCATTACCCACTTGATAATGAAAAAAGGAAAGTTAACGCCTTCACTGCCAGTTACGAAGAAAACTTTGCTTTTCTGGAAATTTTATTTGCTGACAAAAATATACACGAATGTCTCTTGATGGTATTCCCTTGTTGTCTAGGCCAAAGGTACTCTCATCGCTGGCAGTAACATGTTGCCTGTCAACAAATAATTCAGGATGTACACTGGAGTGTGATTGCGCATACATCGTACAAAGACAAATGCTAGTAAAAACAAGTGAAGAGCATCACAATAGGTATATTTGTCAAATAATTAATTTAAAATGACATATAGAAAAGTTTACGTGCTTCAACCGATTATTAATAGTGTACGATTGCATTATTCGATGCTCACATTTTGGTTATATTGCAAGATGGATTAGGCAGGCAGCTACACACTGCTGAATGACCGTAAAGTGCAAAGACCATTGCAAATTCAGGATTGCTGGCAATCAAATCACTGAGTAGTGGTAATGCTAGTTTGAGGAAAACTTAAGAAATGGACTGGGATAAACCTTCCCACACCAGGTAAATGTACAAAGTGCCTATTATCAGATGTAACTCTCAGTGGAAAGGTCTCCGTTCCAGGAATGAGGCCATTTCTCAATCCATAAGGCACCAACCTAAAGTATAGACCAGGCCTGGCCCAACCTGTGGCTCTCCAGGTGTTGTGAAACTACAAGCCCCAGCATGCTTTGCCAGAAGATAGCCAGCCGACAGATGTCAGGGAATGCTGGGGCTTGTAGTTTTACAATACCTGGATAGCCACAGGTTGGGCAGACCTGGTATAAGGTAGTCACTGAAAAGGCACCGGTTAAAAACACTGGCAAACGTGGATGGCAATACACTCCCAAATAGAGGGTCTCTTCTTTTTAATAAGGGTTCAGTGATCAGTCCGGCAGATACGCCCCTCTGACACTGAAAGGTGATAAAACAATGGTGCCTGACCTGTGACCTCTCACTGCCATAGACTGTAGCTCAGCGGCCAATCTCAGCCACCACTGCATTAGAGGCACTTTCACCTCTTCAGTGCCAGGGAGAATCCTTTTAACGAAGGCATCTGTGTGTGTACATTTTATTTGGACTATTTTCCTATTTACATATATGTATAAAACTTTATATCCTTGTAAAGGAAAAAAAAATAAAATAAAAAACAGCAAACTGTAAATTTATACAGAAATATTGAAAATTACTGTAAACGTCTAAAGGAAGGGGTGGGAAGCGCTCAGTCGGCATTAGCGTAAGACAATATATAATACAAAATTTACTTAGCGAGACAAAAAGAAGAGTGTTGAGGTGGGAGGCACGGCTGGGCTCGGAGAATAAATGTGAGGTGCTGGGTAACAAGACTTCAGCCCGCGCTCTCTGCTTTCCCTGTGCCCAGGACTCTGATCACCAACACATATTTAGCTCATAAAAGGTTCTAGCTGCGATTCTACAGAATTGGCAAAGTATCGCTCACTTTCATACCAACAATTAGACCCCGCGCCTTTTTGCTTTTTGGTTTTAAAAGAACAACACAGAAGAAAAAAAAGAAAAGGGAATTGCACTTAAAATTGTGAAACAAATGAATAATACAGTCTTCATCTAGTAGTTTGTTCCGGACTGAATGTTAAACACATGGAGAAGACGCTCACTGTATAGATCATGTGCTACGATATACCAGCACGTGGGGGAACTCACTGAAGACACAGTTTAGGGTTTACCTGCGTACTGAAACATGTGACGGAATGCTACAATTATTCTCCTTTATGTGCTAAGTGTCATGTGATTTTATGCCGTTTGTTTTTGGAATGTTTTGGGGGCAGGTGCTCTCCTTAAAAGGTGGCTCTTAAAAATGTGTGCAGGGGAGCTCCCTCATTACCTGGGCTTTTATATAGGATGAGGCGTTAGCGATCGGGAATTAGCAGTGTTAGACAATGGCATTGCTTTTGCTTACAATACTGCTTGTATCAACGTCCTGTATGGGTCCCAGCATTGTAAAGCACTCTGCCAATAAAGGGTTTAAGATACCAGTAGACCGTTAAAGGTCCGTGTCACATATAACTGCAGTCTATGAAAAGAGGGGGGAGTGCGATCGTAAGGAAAGATGTGCACGTATGACCACCGTTAATGCCAAGTGGCACGTTGTGGGTCAAAATACCACCAATCCAGACTTCATATCCAAAGCACTACTCTCAGGCACCAGTATTAGAAACAACCGTGATGACCCTGCTTCCCCCCCCCCCCATCTCAAAAGGAGAGTAAGGGTTGAGGCCCGTGCAATACTGCCCTGATGTCCTCCACTCTAAATTTGGACTTAAAACCCTGAGTCTCAGATGCTACCTCTGCACTACATCACTGATCTCTTTCACAGAGGACAGCAGCTTGCTAAAGTCCTGAGGTGTGGCAGGTCCTCCACCCGTGGAGGCAGCAGTGGGGCAGATTTGTAGATCCCGGAGGCTGTTCTCCAGCTTGCTCATTGCCTCTCTGAAAGCGAATTTGTTCCTCATTTGTTGAATGGAGTCCACATAACTGGTACAAAAGGCATGCAGGTTTTTGGCAGCCTCGAGCACCGCGCTGTGGCTGGCCATTTGTTCAGAATTGCGGCTGATGGCAGCCCGTAGACATTCTGTGCTCTCCAGTACTGTGTCCTTCGTGACGGCTCCACTGAGGAACTTCTCTGGGGGTTGGCGGGTTTTGCGCAGGGAAACTCTTGTGGAGAGAAGGGGAATGAAAGCTGTGGACGATGAGGAAGAAGGGGCCGATTGCTGTGGCTTATCTACGCCTCCTCCGACCACCGTCTGAGTCCCGGTCCGCTTTTCTGTGGATTGGGGCTTGGTGTTAGACAGCATTTTCTTGGCACTGTCCATCACAGCCGGGTTTGTTCTCGAGTGGTCCTCGCTCTGGTTTGTTGACTTGTGCTTTGACTCATTTGTGCTAGAATCATGGTTTGAGCTTTGGGAGGAAAGTTTTGTCGATTTTCCCGAGGTGCTGGTGGAAGACGTAGAGGTTGGGGTGGAAAGTGGCAGAGGTGGGCTCAGTTTGACCTTTAATGCTTTCAATTTGTCCTTGGTGGCTGTTTCTGATGGTTTGAGTCTCCTGAGACGAAGGTCTGCTTCGGCTTTTCCAGGACCTGAAGTTTGCTTGGCAGAGAAAGAGTCAGAGTTACTTCTGGTGTTCCCCATCTCCTCTTTTTGTAAGGGAGAGGATGAAGAAAGGCCTCCTGGTTTCCTGTGTGGCAACTTGGGTGTCAAACTGGGTGAACTGGATGCTGGACTGGGATCCGTGTCCTTAAACACTTCATCTGTTGGCTCCTCGCTTTTCTTAGGTAGACGGGGAGGTGGTGTGACAGCCCCTCTGGAACCGGAGGAGTCTGGTTTGCCTTCATTGCCCCGCTTACGAGGCAGAGCTGGTATTTCTGCCTTTTGCCCACTTCCAGAACTAGACATGTCCAACATATACCTGGTGGACGGCATTTCCCTGGGAAGGGTGACCGACTTCCAATCCATGTCCTTGGACCCGTGAGGCATGCATGAAGCAGAAGAGGACCTCTGGAAACGTTTACCTGTGTTGCCGTTACCGACGTCTTCCCCCTGAGGTGCTTGCCGGCCTACATGTGCGCTGGACTTCTTCCAGTGCGGGGATAGAAATCCAGTACTTCCTTGGACTGAGCCGTTGGTCATGGCAGCTCCATTATTTGGGAATTTTATGGAATCCATATCACCCCCATCGTTAGCATCTCTATTCTCTCCTTCCAAGAACCTTTGTTCGTCACGAAAAGAGCTGCTACGTTTGGGTGGTGTAGGGGCAACCTTCTTCTTCCTCTTGATCAGAGTGCTGAATAGATTGGCTTTTTTACTGTTGGGCAGCAGGCGTTCCTCCTCTGGAAATCCACCATCTGCTGATCCCACCTTCTCTTTGCGAGGTAGGAGAGGAGACACGGCTGGTTCAAGTTCCAAAACATCTACAAAAAGAGAGAAGACCGATTAAATGCACCGAAGAGAGAATTATATGTGGTTTATTAAAAATGTGGCAGAAAAGTTGGGTTAGTGTAGCTACTGTGATGTGCACCAAGACTTATATCCATACTAGGTTTAAAAGAAAAGTCCGGTGTTGTGGGCTGTTTTTTTTTAAGGGAATAAAAGTACAAAATAGACCCCAAAAGGTCTTATTTATAAATATAGCCGCTATACTACAAGTAATAATTAACAAGGTGCTGTCGACCACAGTCGTAGGCTGGCAAGCTCTGGCAGGGGAAGACTTATCAACCACACACGTAAACGTTTCAAAACGTGTCTGCGCCCAGTGTCCTCATCACTTCATCAGGCCAATGGCAGCAGTTTGAACATAGCCGTGCAAAAAAACAAACAAAAAACTATTCATGCTCAGTTCAAACCCAATAACACCAGATTTATGACTGGTTGGCGGGAGCTGAGTTTAGACCGCATAAGAGCTCCCAGTCTTCTCCCCCCATGCAGTGTCTGCAGAAATTATACATATGCTGGGAGTAAGCTAGAGCGTGTACTTAGCTAATAATTAGATGCAGAATAGACCTGGATGGGTGCATATGACAGCTGATGTAAGCCTGGCGTATATATGCTAATGGGGGTAAATATGTTATTTTACTTTTACAGCTTCTTAGAGTCCATTTAGTACAGTTAACCCTATAGAAGAAAAAGAAGTCCGAAAGAGTTGACTTTAGAACCATCTGAATACACTTATATAATGCTATATAGATTACACTACCTAGGTCACCCGCTCCTCTGCTATGCAAAGCGTCCGCGTTATCGTCTTTATTCTCAGCCACTCTTCGCGTCGTCCTGGTTTTGGTTGGAAGCTGAGGGGCTTGCAAGGGATTGCTCATGAAGACCTTAAGGCCTTTCTTCCCCAGTTCTTTCTCCACCTCTGAAACACAGAATATTACAAAGTTACAATTACAATGTTTATACTGGTATCAGCTGTCAATATTCTGTGGCCACACAATTTTGGACGGGTGGCTAAATCCAATTGACCTAATTTGTGATACATTATTTTATTTTTTTAGCCCATTTTTGGAATACAGCCCTAAATAGGACATGATCCATAGCAATGAATTTTTTTAAAGCCGTCTGTGCATGGTGTGAATTGGTCAACCAAATTTGGTCAACAACGCACCGTGGCCAAGTGATCACAAATTATTATTGCGCATGATCTTGTGGCTGTCAACAGGCCTGATTTCTGGATCTTAAAGAAGACAGGACTTAATCATTTAGGAGTGGAACCTCACGGATCTAGGGCATGGTCTTCATGAGGCGTAGTAGAATACCCAGCCTCCCAAGTCAGAAATGTTGGGAGGTCGCAAAATATACGTGTTCAGCTAGGGTCACTACCAAATGGGCTATATCTGTAGGTGGTGAAATCTGACACATCAGGGCTGAGCGACTGGATCCCAGCAAGGCTGGCGGATGACCTCGCACGCAAAAGGTCGCTAGCTATCATCTCCTCACTGTGCCCGAAAATGATCTGAGAAATACTGATTGGATCTTTCTTGGGTAATGCCGATATTGTTGTGAGAACACCAGGATCTAATGTCCAATCAGGCCATACGTATATGTCAGATGGCACAGGCTGTTGAGGACCACACACACTTTTCTGTAGCGGCTATCATCTGAATCTGGGGTTTGTGTCAGACACACATAAACAACAACTTCTGGCCAATTGTATCTATAAATGACTAAACTGTCCGTCTGAAATGTTGCATGTGTTGACAACTGAACTTACTATCATTAAACTTATCTGAGATGTATTATTCTTACTAATTAGCGAAGATAACGTAAATAACTCTGGAGGGATCATCTGAGTGCCAGAGAAAGCTAATGACAGAACAATACACACCAATATAGATCAATAAAGAGGCCGGGGAACAAACAAAATAAATGCTGTTTGCACTAATTTAGTAAACGAATGCCCCCGATGAAACAGTAACCATTGAGAAACTCTTAGTAACGACCATACTGCAACTTATGTTTTTGGTTTATTCAATAATATGAAGATAAATCCACCTTTGGGGTATAAACGTTCTCCTAGGCAGCCAGCTTGGTGAGGTTCAGGCAATGCAGCAGCTCCACACTCCTATGTGTGTTCAATACGCTCTTACCGCTACCGTTGATGAACAATGATCCTGGACAACTAACAAAGGAATTAAATAGATTCTTACCGTCAGAGATACTCGACTCCTGGAACATTGTTTCAAAGGCTTGATGGATTTCAGCAAATGATGGTCTGTCTGGAGGGTTCCACTTCCAACCTAAGATAAAAACAGACACATAAAAGGGATTTGTAGTATTAAACCAATGAGCTTTACCTTACAATCCCTTGATATGTCCAATGACATAACCCATCTGACTCCTAGTTATCCCATGTAATAACCCCCCACCTCGTCACCCCCTACAATGATTCCAGTCATGTGATCCCCCCTCTTCTATTACAGTCAGTGTAGTGCAGTAACCCATCCATCTCCTGTGGTTGGTCCATAACACCTGAGCACTAAATCTGCAGCCCCCTCCCCCAGTCACCTGTATAGCAGACATAGGCTTGAGTCAGTCTGTCCATAGCTCAAAACAGAGTTCAATGAGACACTCCCATAGAGCTGTATTGTGGAGTTATGAACAGTGTGTAATGCAGCCATTTGTCCTGCGGTGACTGTGCAGCATTACACACAGTATGACGTCCGGCTTAAGGTAACAGTATTTGGACAACTCCCTTAATTCAGTGTAGTAGGCTTTATCCCACTATCTTCCTTTGTATCCTTGAGTTTGCAGGATGATGCAATTCTTCCCATTTCACTACAGTTAGCAGAGCCACAATCCCTTCTTTCTTCCCAGCAGTTTACCCAGTGCTATAACTCTTCCTTTTATCTTCAATCTGTTCAGTATAATAAGCAGATCATGTTTCCTACAGTGCCGCAAGCCCCTATGTTCTACAGTCGGCCCAGAGCCGCAAGGCTCCCTCTTCTACAGTCAGCCAATAGCCGCAAGCCTCTCTCTTCTACGGTCGCCCCAGAGCCGCAAGCCTCTCTCTTCTACGGTCGCCCCAGAGCCGCAAGCCTCTCTCTTCTACAGTCGCCCCAGAGCCGCAAGCCCCTATATTCTACAGTCGGCCCAGAGCCGCAAGCCTCCCTCTTCTAGTCGGCCCAGTGCCGCAAGCCTCCCTCTTCTACAGTCAGCCAAGAGCCTCAAGCCTCTCTCTTCTACAGTCGCCCCAGAGCCGCAAGCCTCCCTCTTCTACAGTCGGCCCAGAGCCGCAAGCCTCTCTCTTCCACAGTCGTCCCAGAGCCGCAAGCCTCCCTCGTAGCCTATAGTTGATACAGAGCTGCAGATAACTGTGCTGCAAACTCCCATGTCTATTATAATTATTCCAATGCTGAAATACCCCAATGATCCCGTTATTTCCATGCACAATGAAACGTACACGCTCTCATGAGTTCATAAACTTTTTCTGGGCAGCCTTCAGGACGCTCCATGCGATAATCCTTTTCTAGCAGCTCGTACACCTGTGACAGATCGATGCCCGGGTACGGGGACAACCCATAGGTGGCAATTTCCCATAGTAAAACACCAAAGGCTGCGGAGCAAAAAATGTGATCAGTAAAGGAACCCAACAATCACAGGGAACGCCATAAAAATGGGAGTACAATAGGGGAGACAAGCCAAAAGCAAAACATGAGTATTTCAAAACATGTATGTGTAAAACTCAGTATGTGCCCTACATGCAATTTCAATATTGATTTAATTTTAAACCATTACATTACAGAGAGTTACAAAACATTCTATTTGTCTGATGAGTCTTGTGTAGGACAAGGTGACATCTAAGAACAATGCAACTGAATGTTTGGTGGATGAAAGAAATAAAAAACTAAAATAAACAGCTGGACAAGAGATGGTTCCCATAACTGTGCCCTAATTATTGTGTTATACAGCTCAGGATGGAACACTGACAGAGAATGATGTCATGTAAGTGGGAGTGGCCTATTGGACAGGCCGATATGACGGATGTATTCCTAGTCTTTCATTTAACCCCCTCCCCCCCATAATATTGTTTACTTACCCCAAACATCTGATTTGATGGAGAACTTGTTATAAGCCAGGCTTTCCGGGGCCGTCCACTTGATAGGAAATTTGGCCCCGGCATGGGCAGTGTATGTGTCCCCCGTCATCAACCGGCTGAGACCAAAATCGGCCACTTTCACAAAGTGGTTTTCCCCAACGAGGCAGTTTCTGGCTGCAAGGTCCCTAAGTATAATAAAAAGAGGGATCACAGACTGTATAGCACATCTTCATTATGCACTAAAACACCAAAAATATACACAATAACACAGTAATACAAAAGATAAAAAATGTATTCATCATTTGAAATTGATAAATGGCAGCACGGTGGCTCAGTGGTTACCACTTCTGCCTCACAGCACTGGGGTCATGAGTTTGATTCCTGACCATGGCCTTATCTGTGAGGAGTTTATATGTTCACCCCGTGTTTGCGTGGGTATCCTCTGGGTGATCCGGTTTCCCCCCACTCTCCAAAAACATACTGGTAGGTTAATTGGCTGCTATCAAATTGACCTAAGTCTCTCTCTCTTTGTGTTAGGGAGTTAGACTGTAAGCTCCATGGGTCAGGGACTGATGTGAGTGAGTTCTCTGTACAGCGCTGCGGAAATTAGTGGCGCTATATAAATGGCTGATGAAGATAAATGGATATTTTATGCTGCATTATATGAGCTGTACAATATCTGCTTTTACAAACTGGGAGCAGCTATGATGACCCGCAACAAAGTCAGAAGAAGCGCACAGATTTGCATGCCAAGATGGCGGTGCCTGGGGTGTGCATAATTTTGCATTTTTCAATGGGAGCAGATCTGTGGATCGGAAATGCCCTTTGCAGAGTGCAGGCTAAACGCACGAACGAGCCTTGTTGTGAGATCTGGTTTTGTGGGAGGTTTATTATACAAGTTGGATATTCGCAGAAATATGGCAGTGGTCTGTGCACAACTGCAAAATGCTGCAATGAGAAAACAAGGCTGTTTGTGCTATTAGCCATTCTCCTGAACAGCAAAAGCCCTTTTCTATAGCCTATCAAAAATGTTTGCTGGTTTAGTTCTGCTTCAATTATATTTTATATGCAAATCGTGTAACGTTTAATACTCGAGGACCTCTGACTGATCAGATTCTGGAGAGCTCCTTAATTAAGCCACAATTAACTTTGTCCTCTAAATCACATAGCAGAAGCTTTAGTGTATCTCATGAACACCTGTCCAGGCAGAGACACGGGAATATACCTGAGAACCAATGAAGAGTCAGAAGTTTTAATCCACCAATTGCTGATTTCTGAATTATACACAACTGATTGACACTCAGAACTAGATGCCACAGCCTGAATGTTTGCTATATACATAATAACTGTTCCGCTAGTGTGATTCCATGTAATAATATCTTTCCCGTTACATACCCATTACAGAATCTTCGTTTCTATGGCATTAGATGCATAATGATGGCTTAAATTTGCAGTTCTGAGGAACGCATACAAGAAGGAGACGCAGCCTTTTGGGGCTCCTGCTGGAATTAGTATTGGGGCCAGTGTCTCTCATTACATTGCTAGGAGCTGCAATCTCAATGTCCGGAATGTGCAAGGGCGGCAGCTAATTGCCGGCCAGTTAAAGGTCACAAGCTGGAGTGTTTCATGTGTGAGGAAGATACAATCGCTCCAGACAATAGAGAATTAAAAACTGCAACCAAGCAAGGAGGAAGAAATACAAGGAAGCCTCTCAAATAGTGTATTTGTACAGAAATCACGTGTACGGTCACAAAGTCTTTTATGGCTTGGGAACAAAGGGAAGAAAAACCACACCATGAACTTAGTCACCCTGTTGTGGCTTAAAAAATATAATTATATAGTACACTGCAGTAGGCAAGCAATGCATTTAAAGTGCAGGTACTGCAACCCCCAAAGAATGATAAGATGGGAGCTTCGCCAATTGCCAGACCCCAAACATTGCAAGAAGAGAGCTTAGCCAATTGCCAGACCCCAAACATTGCAAGAAGGGAGCTTCGCCAATTGTCAGACCCTGAACATTGCAAGAAGGGAGCTTCGCCAATTGTCAGACCCTGAACATTGCAAGAAGAGAGCTTAGCCAATTGCCAGACCCCAAACATTGCAAGAAGGGAGCTTCGCCAATTGTCAGACCCTGAACATTGCAAGAAGAGAGCTTCGCCAATTGTCAGACCCTGAACATTGCAAGAAGAGAGCTTCGCCAATTGCAAGACCCCAAACATTGCAAGAAGAGAGCTTAGCCAATTGCCAGACCCCAAACATTGCAAGAAGAGAGCTTAGCCAATTGCCAGACCCCAAACATTGCAAGAAGAGAGCTTCACCAATTGTCAGACCCTGAACATTGCAAGGAGAGAGCTTCGCCAATTGTCAGACCCTTAACATTGCAAGAAGAGAGCTTCGCCAATTGTCAGACCCTGAACATTGCAAGAAGAGAGCTTAGCCAATTGCAAGACCCCAAACATTGCAAGAAGAGAGCTTAGCCAATTGCCAGACCCCAAACATTGCAAGAAGAGAGCTTCGCCAATTGTCAGACCCTGAACATTGCAAGGAGAGAGCTTCGCCAATTGTCAGACCCTGAACATTGCAAGAAGAGAGCTTAGCCAATTGCCAGACCCCAAACATTGCAAGAAGAGAGCTTCGCCAATTGTCAGACCCTGAACATTGCAAGAAGAGAGCTTAGCCAATTGCCAGACCCCAAACATTGCAAGAAGGGAGCTTCGCCAATTGTCAGACCCTGAACATTGCAAGAAGAGAGCTTCGCCAATTGTCAGACCCTGAACATTGCAAGAAGAGAGCTTAGCCAATTGCCAGACCCCAAACATTGCAAGAAGGGAGCTTCGCCAATTGTCAGACCCTGAACATTGCAAGAAGGGAGCTTCGCCAATTGTCAGACCCTGAACATTGCAAGAAGAGAGCTTAGCCAATTGCCAGACCCCAAACATTGCAAGAAGGGAGCTTCGCCAATTGTCAGACCCTGAACATTGCAAGAAGAGAGCTTCGCCAATTGTCAGACCCTGAACATTGCAAGAAGAGAGCTTAGCCAATTGCCAGACCCCAAACATTGCAAGAAGGGAGCTTCGCCAATTGTCAGACCCTGAACATTGCAAGAAGGGAGCTTCGCCAATTGTCAGACCCTGAACATTGCAAGAAGAGAGCTTAGCCAATTGTCAGACCCTTAACATTGCAAGAAGAGAGCTTAGCCAATTGCCAGACCCCAAACATTGCAAGAAGGGAGCTTCGCCAATTGTCAGACCCTGAACATTGCAAGAAGAGAGCTTAGCCAATTGTCAGACCCTGAACATTGCAAGAAGAGAGCTTCGCCAATTGTCAGACCCTGAACATTGCAAGAAGAGAGCTTAGCCAATTGTCAGACCCTGAACATTGCAAGAAGAGAGCTTCGCCAATTGTCAGACCCTGAACATTGCAAGAAGAGAGCTTCGCCAATTGCCAGACCCCAAACATTGCAAGAAGAGAGCTTAGCCAATTGCCAGACCCCAAACATTGCAAGAAGAGAGCTTCGCCAATTGTCAGACCCTGAACATTGCAAGAAGAGAGCTTAGCCAATTGCCAGACCCCAAACATTGCAAGAAGGGAGCTTCGCCAATTGTCAGACCCTGAACATTGCAAGAAGAGAGCTTAGCCAATTGTCAGACCCTGAACATTGCAAGAAGAGAGCTTCGCCAATTGTCAGACCCTGAACATTGCAAGAAGAGAGCTTCGCCAATTGCCAGACCCCAAACATTGCAAGAAGAGAGCTTAGCCAATTGCCAGACCCCAAACATTGCAAGAAGAGAGCTTCGCCAATTGTCAGACCCTGAACATTGCAAGAAGAGAGCTTAGCCAATTGCCAGACCCCAAACATTGCAAGAAGGGAGCTTCGCCAATTGTCAGACCCTGAACATTGCAAGAAGAGAGCTTCGCCAATTGTCAGACCCTGAACATTGCAAGAAGAGAGCTTCGCCAATTGCAAGACCCCAAACATTGCAAGAAGAGAGCTTAGCCAATTGCCAGACCCCAAACATTGCAAGAAGAGAGCTTAGCCAATTGCCAGACCCCAAACATTGCAAGAAGAGAGCTTCACCAATTGTCAGACCCTGAACATTGCAAGGAGAGAGCTTCGCCAATTGTCAGACCCTTAACATTGCAAGAAGAGAGCTTCGCCAATTGTCAGACCCTGAACATTGCAAGAAGAGAGCTTAGCCAATTGCAAGACCCCAAACATTGCAAGAAGAGAGCTTAGCCAATTGCCAGACCCCAAACATTGCAAGAAGAGAGCTTCGCCAATTGTCAGACCCTGAACATTGCAAGGAGAGAGCTTCGCCAATTGTCAGACCCTGAACATTGCAAGAAGAGAGCTTAGCCAATTGCCAGACCCCAAACATTGCAAGAAGAGAGCTTCGCCAATTGTCAGACCCTGAACATTGCAAGAAGAGAGCTTAGCCAATTGCCAGACCCCAAACATTGCAAGAAGGGAGCTTCGCCAATTGTCAGACCCTGAACATTGCAAGAAGAGAGCTTCGCCAATTGTCAGACCCTGAACATTGCAAGAAGAGAGCTTAGCCAATTGCCAGACCCCAAACATTGCAAGAAGGGAGCTTCGCCAATTGTCAGACCCTGAACATTGCAAGAAGGGAGCTTCGCCAATTGTCAGACCCTGAACATTGCAAGAAGAGAGCTTAGCCAATTGCCAGACCCCAAACATTGCAAGAAGGGAGCTTCGCCAATTGTCAGACCCTGAACATTGCAAGAAGAGAGCTTCGCCAATTGTCAGACCCTGAACATTGCAAGAAGAGAGCTTAGCCAATTGCCAGACCCCAAACATTGCAAGAAGGGAGCTTCGCCAATTGTCAGACCCTGAACATTGCAAGAAGGGAGCTTCGCCAATTGTCAGACCCTGAACATTGCAAGAAGAGAGCTTAGCCAATTGTCAGACCCTTAACATTGCAAGAAGAGAGCTTAGCCAATTGCCAGACCCCAAACATTGCAAGAAGGGAGCTTCGCCAATTGTCAGACCCTGAACATTGCAAGAAGAGAGCTTAGCCAATTGTCAGACCCTGAACATTGCAAGAAGAGAGCTTAGCCAATTGTCAGACCCTTAACATTGCAAGAAGAGAGCTTAGCCAATTGTCAGACCCTGAACATTGCAAGAAGAGAGCTTAGCCAATTGCCAGACCCCAAACATTGCAAGAAGGGAGCTTCGCCAATTGTCAGACCCTGAACATTGCAAGAAGAGAGCTTAGCCAATTGTCAGACCCTGAACATTGCAAGAAGAGAGCTTCGCCAATTGTCAGACCCTGAACATTGCAAGAAGAGAGCTTAGCCAATTGTCAGACCCTGAACATTGCAAGAAGGGAGCTTCGCCAATTGTCAGACCCTGAACATTGCAAGAAGGGAGCTTCGCCAATTGCCAGACCCCAAACATTGCAAGAAGGGAGCTTCGCCAATTGTCAGACCCTGAACATTGCAAGAAGAGAGCTTCGCCAATTGTCAGACCCTGAACATTGCAAGAAGAGAGCTTCGCCAATTGTCAGACCCTGAACATTGCAAGAAGAGAGCTTAGCCAATTGCCAGACCCCCAAACATTGCAAGAAGAGAGCTTCGCCAATTGCCAGACCCCAAACATTGCAAGAAGAGAGCTTAGACAATTGCCAGACCCCAAACATTGCAAGCAGAGAGCTTCGCCAATTGCCAGACCCCAAACATTGCAAGAGAGCTTAGACAATTGCCAGACCCCAAACATTGCAAGAAGAGAGCTTCGCCAATTGTCAGACCCTGAACATTGCAAGAAGAGAGCTTCGCCAATTGTCAGACCCTGAACATTGCAAGAAGAGAGCTTCGCCAATTGTCAGACCCTGAACATTGCAAGAAGAGAGCTTCGCCAATTGTCAGACCCATAAAAATTGCAAGAAGAGAGCTTTGCCAATTGCCACACCCCAAACATTGCAAGGAGAGCGTCGCCAATTGCCAGACCCCAAACATTGCAAGGAGAGAGCTTCGGCAATTGCCAATTCCCCAAAAACTGCAAAAAGAGAGCTTCGCAATTGCCAGACCCCAAAATAATTGCAAAAACGGGGGTCTTCAGAAGAGTACCCACAAACTATGTTAGATTACTCATCAGACTGCTCACATGTCTACCACCCTAGTCATAAGAAAGGCCAACCCCCCCCCCCCAAAAAAAACCCAAAAAACTAATGAAAAATAAAAACATTACATTGTGGTAATACTTCTACTTTAAGGGTTCTCTAAACCCTTAACGGTCTGTAAATAACATATCCTTGCCACCCATCAACCCCTCGTCATAAGACCAACTGGGGTATCAGCTGGTCGGCTCCTTCACCCACATGACCTACCAGCTGAAGATGGGCTCCCTGTTTCAATGGAATGACAATGCTAGCTATGCAGGGCTTACTAAAACCCTGCACAAAATGAGGGAGAGGAGGTCAGATTAGACATATTGTTACTGCTCCTTTAACCTGTTTTGCCCTCAACAGCGCCCTATTCCCCAGCATTCATGGGGTTAATAACATGCCCCTGCTACGCAAGGCACCTACTGATAGCAAGTACCGCACAAGTACAATGTGGAATTTCACGGCAGCTCTGACATTTAATAAACTCCCAATTTCACAGAGAACAGACAAGAAATGCCATCATGACACGTGTCTGCGCCTCGCTCCTGGCTTTCTCTTAAAATGAAAAGGTCTCTCTGTAAGAACAAGCCTGCTGTGTGTCAGCGATCAGCTATGCCAGGTCTAACTTTTGTTCCACACTAATCAACATGGCAAATGGTTTCAGCACTTAAGCCTATGTACAGCAGTATTAATACAGTTTGGGGGGAACGCACACAGTGACAGTGTAATTACACCTTCTGAAAGACAAATTCTTATTTTCCCTGTTAGTTCCTGACTTTAAACGTAATCCTAATGGACCTGGCTGGGTCCTGCTAAACAGCCACTAGCACACATTATTACTGTTTACTTTCCTGCTGTATTTCAGTAATTCAAATAATGCATTTACTATACCAGGGTCTTCATCTAAAGCAGCTAAAAGCTATTTTAAACATTATGTTTAATTTTGTTCATGCTGCATTTTTAGGTCGTTGTCTATTTATAACAGGTAGAGCAAACAGGGGCTTGTTTAAAGACTTCCATCCAGATGAGAAGGACTATGGCGCATATTTACTAAACTGCGGGTTTGGAAAAAGTGGAGATGTTGCCGGTAGCAACCAATCAGATTCTAGCTGTCATTTATTGAGTACATTGTACAAAATGACAGCTAGAATTTGATTGGTTGCTATAGGCAACATCTCCACTTTTTCAATCCTGCAGCTTGATAAATTTACCCCTGTGGGTTTTTATCATAACTTGGGGAATGTCGGTGATGAAAACAAAATTGCTATAATGCAGATTCTATAACTGTCTTAGTGCTGCTCAGGAAGTAAAAGCAAAAGGTGCAATGAGAGAATATGATTTAACGGACATTTCTGTCCATCATGTTATTACACGTGATCATCATATGATCTCTAATGACCTTATTTTACACACTATTCACAACATTCTCACATATCCTTCCAGAGGACATCTGAGGGCTTCTAAGTGGACAATCATCGAAGCTATAAAAGTACAACAGCACTGTGGCACAGTGGTTAGCATTGTCATCTCACAGTGCTGGCGTCATGAGTTTGATCCTGAGCGTCTGTGTGGAGTTGTATTTTATTTCCGTGTTTGTGTGGGTTAATCCGGGTACACACTGTGCACTGTGTGTGTGTCTGGGGAATTTAGATTGTAAGCTCCAACGGTGCAGAGGCCAACTACATATCCTATGTACATTGCTGCGTAATAGGATTGGTGCTATATACACAATAATAAATGATTGTGTCTTGATCACAATGTCATGTTGCAGAACCCAAAGCTTTCCTGAGAGAGATAGAGAGACTTATCAGTGATTATACAGGCGAATAAAAAAAAAGTGTTGCGTATAACACCTATCAGATGGAGCACATCACCAGCATCCTGACGGGCTCTACCGTATCCTTCTACAAAGTCTGGTCCCCATGAGCCTCATACCATAATCAACCTCTACTGCGATTCCAAACCAATTTAATACCTGTGAATGGCTCTCCAGCCCAGAATACAAATGGATCCCTGCTATATCTCGTATCACGTGAATCTCTACCTTCACTCTTAGGGGTATATTTACTAAACTGTGGTTTTGACAAAGTGGAGATGTTGCCTACAGCAACCAATCAGATTCTAGCTGTCATTTTGTAGAAGGTAATAAATAAATGATAACTAGAATCTGATTGGTTGCTATAGGCAACATCTCCACTTTGTCAAACCCGCAGTTTAGTAAATCTAGCCCTTAATATCCTTTTTTCCCTCCAACTATACATCTATACTGCTGGATCTCTGTTGAATTTCTATATTTTATTGGTAAACAATGTTGTTAATAAACAGTATTACAAAAAAAAAAAAAGTGTTATGTAATAAATGCGAAGAACACGTTGTCTGGGGAACCTACCGGTGGATAAAGTTCTTCTTCTCCAGGTACTCCATGGCGGATGAGATCTGAGTGGCCATATGGAGCAGCACCACTGCCGTCACCTCCTGCCGATTGCAGTCCCGCAGGTAATCCAGTAGGTTGCCGTACGTCATGAACTCTGTGATGATGTAAAACGGGGGCTCTCGCGTGCACACTCCTGAAAAACGAGACAGGGTCAATACACCAAATTGAGTTATTCAGTCCAAAGTACACTATTATGGAGAGGAGATATAACCTCTTATACAGATGTTGCCAGCCAGGCGCTAAACCCAATATGGATCGAGTGAGATACACCAAGGGGTAGATGTATCAAACCTTCCAAGAAAAGTGGTGGTGTTGCCCATAGCAACCAATCATATTCTAGCTATACTGTATCTAGTGCATTCTAGAATGTTATAGTTTGAATCTGATTGGTTGCTATGGACAATACCTCCACTTTTCACTCTTAGAAGTTTTACCCCCAGATGTTTTGCTTGGAGCTTATCAAGCAATCATTCATCCCAGCTCCATCTCTTGCCTTTGGTAAAACACACCTAAAAGACGCGGGATCTCAAGTCAATAAGTTTATATAAGCCTATGTTGCCTACCACAGCTTTCAAGTGGGATGTGAAGGGGTCCAGCTTCATAAAATGTATCTCTAGCTTTCCAAACAAATAGCCTTACATCCAAAATACAAAGTGAATTGTATATGCAGGTTTGGGGCGCTCCCACCTTACTAATATATGGGAGTCAGATGAATTTAAAAGGACATTATTTATAAGAGATCTCCGTGAAGGGCCAGGTACATGCTGTGCACACATTTATGAAATAGTTTCTATCCCAAAATGAATTGGAATAATCGGATACACAGGAGAAGTTCATTGCACAGAGGGTTTCAGATCTGTGCAATCTCCAGCTTCGCCCTCATGTATGTTTTATGTTCAGTATACTGTTGGGATTATACCTCCACTGTTTTAAGGAACCTTACACTGAAACATTACGAAAAAAATCCAAACATTTGTACCAGGATAAAACAGTAAAGGTAATATTTATGAAACGTTATGCACAATAGGACGGCCATTTGTAATCCCCGGCCCTATGCCCAGGATCCCAGCGGTGTGTGAGAAGGTCACCATCATTGGCATTGTCACGGATACTTCCCCAGGGACTGCCAGCAGGAGCCTGAAAGTAATCTCAGGGCACTGATGATTGTCAATGATGCTGATTGGTCAGCTGCTATGGCTTGTCCAATCAACTCCATGGACAGCCACCCAATGCCTGAAGCCCAGGAGAAGCGTCAGCTGTAATTCTGCCAGGGATGGATATCTCCAAACAGCGTGACTTGGACCCCATGGCTGTACGAGCTGGGGAGGAGGTTACAGGAAACAATATATATATATATATATATATATTTAAGTCGAGTTCCAGTTTAATATGATTATACTGTAGGCAAGGAAGTGGTACAGCACAGAAGCAATTTACAGAACCTTTACAGAAAATGAATTGAAGATCAGCCCCGTACAAAGGCAGGGACTACTTCCTTCAATTTACCTACCCAGTAATTGGACCAGGTTGGGGTGTTTAACCTCTTTCATCACAGCAGCTTCTTTTAAAAACTCTTCCACTTCCATTGTGTCCTCCTAGAAAGATGGGAGAGAGTGAGGGGGGCTCATGTCTGCGGCTCTAATAAAACATCACAGTCCAGGCAAAAACGCAGAACACGGACAAAAGCAGTAGAGTCTCCCTTCCAGACTAGATCCCCCCGACAGCGTTTAATCATTTACAGTGATCAAATGTAACCAGATATAGTGTCTGAACGCATAACGGGAATCGCTAGAGAGAAAACTCCCGCCGCCCACGTTTTATATACGAGCCATTCCTAGTACAACGGGTTCCAATAGAAACAAACATCAGGGACGTAATCAGTGCAGTAATTTTTTAAGTTTCTAAACGCTCTAAATAGCCTCAGCGCCCAAGGTTATCCACTAGGTGGCAATATCTTACAAGACTGCTTTGTGCTATAAATTAATGGGCTACTAGGAAAGATTTTTGCCTCCCAAGAGGTCACTGAATAACTTTTGTGGTATACCAAATTACTGGAGACATGTTAATATGCCGTGTGTGATTTACGGCAGTAGGATTCCTCACTAATTGCCTGAACCAGCACAAATACATTCTTACTAAAAACAAACATACAAACAAACATGATCACAATAAACAAAGGCCAGATGGATCTCTATGGATTCCTCAGCTAATTCCTCTCTGTCGTAGTCTGAACACCCCTTCATGGCCAACGTCTCTGCCGCTAGCTCAATGCTAGGGTACTATTGATAGAAACAATTGATAAGTAACTCACCTTTAACGTCTTCACTGCCACAGTCAAGTTATACTTCTTCCACACGCCCTCGTACACTTCTCCGTACTGACCGCCGCCCAGCTTATGCTTCATGGTGATATCCGTCCTCTCCATTTCCCACTTGTCGTAGTTGGGGGACACTCCATAGATAGTGGGCTTGTTGCGCTTGGGGGCTGGGTAGTGTAGTGTGGTGATCAGTCCGTCGGACACGGTTGAGTGGTGGTGGACTAGCTCTGCCAGTGTATTGAAGCGGCTGTCTGAGGACACGTAGAGCTGAACGCCAGAGACAAGAGATTAAAAAAGGTACAATTGGGAGTCTTTTCTTCTTTAACAACACAATAGAACCCTAAAGAATAAGCTTCCTGGAGAGTATTTAAACAGACTTAAGCTAGGTACACACTACACTGTTTTCGTCCAATAATCGGCTCAACCAGCCGACATACGACCACTCGTTCAAAAGTTGGGTCAGTGTGTGCAGTGACACGATGGTGGAAAGTCTGCCCAAATGGACGATTGTCGCCTCATTTGGTTGGTCGTACCGTTTAATATTTTCGTTCCAATCTCGTTTCCGTTGTGTAGTGTGTATAAACTTCCGACCGATCCACAACAGTGAGTACGAAATTACAGTCATTGCTCACGACAACATGTCTGTAAAAAGTCGCTAAAGGGACGTCCGCTCTTCCCTTTATCGTCCTAAACAAGGCTAGTGTGTATGCAGTCCATGGACCGAGCGATCGGAACATCAATCGCATGTAAAATCGTTCGGCATAAAAATATGGTTAAAATTTCTTTAGTGTGTACCCAGCTTAACAAAAGCAAAATCAGATTGTTATTCTAACAAGAAGGATCTAAAGGACTCCATTCAAACCTTCATGGGAGAGCTATTCTTTATACAAGTAAATAAGAGACAAGCTGTAAACTGGGGCACTATTGTATTTTGTGTGGCACCGACACTGATCGCCTATAAATGGGTTCGGCAGGGACTGCAATTAGCCTGTGTCTTCTGACACCCGGATCTAAGTAATTTGGCCGACTTTAGTGGCTCAACACCTCCAGCCAAAGCAGCAGCATTAGTCTACGTGTGGCCGGCTTGACGCTAGTCACATAAGTGCAGATTTTAATTGCGCAGTTTGGTTAATCAAGACTTAATGCATGTTCATTGTTAGCTATGTGGCTCTACCCGAAGGAGTGAAATTCAATACAGTAAGATCGCAGTTGGTCTGTCAGGGGGAGCGAGAGGCCTGAATATCTAGCTTACTACATCATTTTCTATTTCAGTAATGATACCTGTGAGCTACAACAAAATGATTTCCCCTACTGTGCGTAATAAGGATTTTTAGAAGTTACTGTGGAGTTTACAACATAAGATGCAGAAGGTCACAAAGTAAAGACCTGTTACCGTTTACAGCTTTGTGCCTTTATATGGTTACACTGTTCCGTCCCTTGTGACATGAATATAATTTACGCTAGAGGGTGCGTTGTTCCCCTATACAATCTACACAGACATGGCAGGTTATCCAAGTATAACAACACTATAGCATAAGGAGCTGCTAAGAACATACGCACGCAACTGAAGGTATTACAAGACAAGGTCGAAACCATTGTCTTCCTGCACTGCAAGTTTCCTGTCTTTAATGTTACTGCTGTACACTGCAGAGGGGAGAATGGTTGATAGCCGAGGACACAATCTTGGGAGTGAGGAGAGTATATGGTAACACACAGTACAATGCCAAACATCCAAATTTGTACATAAACATTTGTGAATGTTACAAAATGCGAAGGTTTAAGATCTAGGTTTAGTGATTTATTAATATTTATGTTTAGTGACTCGTTAATGCAGGTTATTGTTACAGACTGCTGTAAACTGGTTTACCATCAGACTAGACTAAATCACCTATATTGTCTTCCACCTTCAAATTAATTTAATTTATTGGCTTGTGTTCACCAGCCTGCAACTTTTACTAAATCCTTCACGCCTTGTGGACATCCTATAAAGTGCACAATGGAGGTGGGCATTTTGAGGGATCAACCAACATTAGAATGTAAGCTCTCCTGTCTTCTTGTACGCTCTCACCTCAGCCACCAGCGTCTTCTTGTATCACCCGGCTTGTTCTGAACTACACTTTGTGTTTATTCCATGCCTCGCTCATTATAAAATATGTGGTGCCTCATAGATAAACGTAATGATAATATTCAGCCTATCAATGGACAAGTTAACAGTTACATCACTGAGGCATGAAGCGTCTCGTGCCTCTGAGGTATCACCAAGAACTAGTGAAGTGATAGGCTGTATACTCATGAATACTGCTTTAGCCAACAAACTCGCTGCCCTCACTAGGTGTAGGTTTTCAGTACACTTTATATCCGTTTCGAAACTCCGGCTTCTCTGAAGATCCTGTCAATGACTATTGTCTAAAGTATCCGACCCTCAGTTATATTTACACATCCATTGCTCTGAAACATTTTCAGAAAAGTACCAGATGAAATAACCAAGATCTATGACAAACAACTGCTCCTAATTTATGCTACAAGGGAATGCTAACTAAATACTACTAAAAGATCAGTGAGTCATAAATCATTTAGCTGCCACCACCCATAATTCTTCAAGAATTTCAGACAATTTAGCGGTTTCAGGATGAACCGACTTTTAAACAATGCCAGTAATCCGTCAGCCAATACAACAGCCTCTGGGGAGCCAATTTGTACGGTGAAACTGGTGGACAAACCTTTACAAAACCCAGCAACGGTGACTCCTGCCTATCCCAGCTGACTCACGCCAAGGAAGGCCAGCCAGTAGAAGAGCCTGCTGGTGGGGGTGATAACTGGGACACATTGTGAAGTCTTTGCCTGTTGATGCATTTTACACTCTCCGTTATGAATGGAATTGGATAGATAGATATGTTGTTGTTTTTTTTAAATGTTACAGAAAATAAAAATCCTGGCTGCTTGTACACAACATTCTTCTGCAGAAAAGGGTGGAGGTCATATTTAAACAATGCAATTACCTGTCTGCATTTAGAAAAAGCTATCTGGAAACAGGAATAAACAAGAGTTACAGAGGTTCCTCTGGGAAAAGTGCTTCCTCCTATGTGTCGCTGTTTCATTCCTCCTAATGTGCCGCTTCCCTGGCAATTATCGGGGAGTGATGTCAGCCCGTTATTTGTTTATTTACGACAGATTGCAAAACGTTTTATGAGCGAGTGGGAGGTCTCCGTAAGTGGGATCTGATGCGTGCTGGATTAATTGCATCAGTTGCCAGAGGGGTTGCAGGCGGCTGCAAACAGCAGAGACTAAACCGCACCTCCGCCAGGCCGCATCCAATAATTCTGTATTCAAAATCTAGCAATGGCAGCCGCAACTAGCTTTATAAATCCACCAGGCTGAGTTTCCTCTAGTCGTTGCCAAGTCTTGCTCCAAATACCTGCATACTGTACGGATTTAACCTCTCCAGTGCCAGAGGTGGTTAACAAAGCTAGACCCGCGGATAAGGGACTGTAGCCTTATAAAGAGAATGCAAAATACCAGACGGCAAGCCAAATATTCTCCTACAATTATATCTTATTACCTCCATCAGCAGCTCCTAGAGCCAGGCTGATCGTGTTACAAGCTCTGTGGAACTCATTGTCCCTGAGAAGCCTGAACATGGTTCCCCAGAGCTGGTAACTTATGCACAGAATTCCAGGCATGTGGCCGGAGATCTCACAATGAATAAGAAGTATGAATGGTGTTCCAGGCACGCTGTCCTCGGGCTAACCCCCTCCTCTGGAGCCTCTGTTCCTCCAATTGTACAATCCTTGCCTTATACACAATGACTTTCCACAGTCGAAAAGCAGTCAAAGAGAATATACACTCACATTATTCCTACAAGGATAAATAGTCCCAGTTAAAGAGCCCACCACATAAAGTGATCAGGAACTTCTAACAATATAACAGAAAGTGACGAGAAACATCTAACGATATAACACAAAGTGACGAGAAACATCTAACGATATAACACAAAGTGATCAGAAACGTCTACCGATACAACACAAAGTGATCAGAAACCTCTACCGATACAACACAAAGTGATCAGAAACCTCTACCGATACAACACAAAGTGATCAGAAACCTCTACCGATACAACACAAAGTGATCAGAATCAACTACCGATATAACACAAAGTGATCAGAAACCTCTAACGATACAACACAAAGTGATCAGAAACGTCTACCGATACAACACAAAGTGATCAGAATCATCTACCGATATAACCTAAAGTGATCAGAAACCTCTACCGATATAACACAAAGTGATCAGAAACCTCTACCGATATAACACAAAGTGATCAGAAACCTCTACCGATATAACACAAAGTGATCAGAAACCTCTACCGATATAACACAAAGTGATCAGAAACCTCTACCGATATAACACAAAGTGACAAGGAACATCTAACAATATCATCTATTATTTATATAGCGCCACTAATTCCACAGCGCTGCACAGAGAACTCACTCACATCAGTCCCTTTAATAGGAGCCAATTAACCTAAAAGTATGTTTTTGGAGTTTAGGAGGAAACCGGAGCACCCGCAAACACCACACAGATAAGGCCATGGTCGGGAATCAAACTCATGACCTCAGTGCTGTGAGACAGAAGTGCTAACCACTGAGCCACTGTGCTGCCTACAATATAACAAAAAAGTGACCAGGAACTTCTACCACCAGCACAAAGTGACCAGAAACTTAAAACAACAACAAAAAGTGATCAGAAACATCTGACGATATAACACAAAGTGACCAAGAACTTCTACAACCACAAAGGGATCAGAAACATCTACCGATACAACACAAAGTGATCAGAAACTTAAAACACCCTTGAAGTACATTAGGTGTTCGGTGCTTTACATCTAAATAGGCTGCCCACTTTTGAACACTAGGCTCTTGGTTTTACCTGCCCCCAAATTCATGTAGTTACGTGTACATTTTCCAATAAACAAGACAGATTTCCATTTACCCCCAGAACTGTTGCACACAAGCTAGGAAATAAGAGCACAGAGTTATAAGACAGACGAACGCTCTATGGCTCCTTACCTTTCCATCAGAAGCAGTATTGATGCGGTAGTGGTAAACCCTGCCCTCATATCTTAGTGATATGGACCTCTGACCCGGGCTGCTCTCGCTCTCCCTCACCAGGAAGCTGCCATTGATCCCGCTGCTCAGCAAGTATTCCGCTGCATTGCGAGACACTGGTCCATGGTACCAGGAATGCTTCTCGGGGCTGTTGACCGGGGTGATGTAATTACTGGGCACCCAGCCTTGGCCATTCTTGGTCTGGGCCTCACACCATTCTCCATTATGATTGTATCCCAACACTCGGAGCTTCTCGCCTTTCAAAAGAGAGACATGGTTTGTGTAGCAGACATATTCAATAAATTAATTTAATGCACACTGTTGACTGGGGGGTTACGGCATCACAGTGAATCAAGCAAAACCGACTTTAAGGGACGTCAGATAAAACAGTAAAGTGCACATTTATAAATAAACAGGATAATAGCTGCCATCAACACTGCTAATGATTGAGGTGCTATCGCAGCTCATTCACAGCCTTTGTTAAAGCAGAATGGCTACTAAGAGCCACCCTGTTGTGAGCGGAGGACAACCTTGGCTCAGAAACTGGAAGTAAACCCAATGTTGAATACTCTAAAATCAGGCTTGAACAACCAGGTGTTGTGAAACTACAAGCCCCAGCATGCTTTGCCAGTCCCACCTGGGACTTGTAGTTTTAAGCCACAGATTGTCCAAGACCTGCTTTAAGCTCCCTGGCCCGGTTTTCCGTTATGAGAACTTCTTGCACATTAATGAAAAGTCTGACGCCACAGTTTTGTTAGTGTCTGGGGAATTCACCGCTGTTTACACAACTCCATACAAAATATTAGTACAGATACATATGTAATATATAGATATTTCATTATGCTTAATCTGGTTACTAGTAAGTAGGTAGAATCTCTGGTATTTCCTGACTCCAGAAAAATATTTGAAATAAAATCAGATTTTTCAATAACAGGAAGTTTATTGAAACAGGGATAAGGCCTAGTACAGCAAGATCAGGAACAGGACTTACCTTTAGTGATGCTGAGGGTATTGTCCCCACTCGCCACAAAGTCGTACAGTGCAACAAACAGGTTGGGGTCATTTTCACTTGGTCCAGACAGGAGGTTTTCCTTGGAATTCCAACGAGCAGCTTCGCTCAGACCTTGGGGCTCAAAATCTGAAACGATTGGTTTTTGCAAGGCTTCTGGTGAGCAAGTCCATGGAAGAGAAAGGGGGAGAAAACAGAGGGGAAAATGTGTTCAACTTCAATATAAAAGAATATCACACAAATGCATCTTACTTTACGTTTCCAACATACAGACTCAAAGAAAAAACAAATACATGTCTCAATTGATCCAATCCTAGATGTGCCACTAGGTCATGGCACACAGGAGAAAATAAAATGCCACTAATGATGTATTTTAAAGGTGTGTTCAACTAGAGCAGGCCTAGCCAACCTCCGGCTCTACAGGTGTTGCAAGGTATGCTGGCAATTGTAGTTTCAGAACAGCTGGAGAGCCACAGGTTGGCCAGGCCTGAAATAGATAAACTCCATGCTTGTATGAAGGTGTAAGTGAAAGCAAGGAGAGAAGCAGGGTCATAACCTGATGGGGGGGCGGGGCTGAGGAAAACAGGAATCCACAGACTGAGTGTTAGGTAGCGGAAGGAGCAGATTCTCCCAACAGCGGACACAGAAGACTTTTGCCAAACTAATGCAGGAAGATTGTGATTAAGCTCCTCTAAAATAAGTTTATATACCCAACTTACTGAACAGGCAGGGGTAACTGAGGCAACAGGATTCCATAACGCAATATTTCCAATGGCAGAAATGTAGAAAGGCAAATTTAAAACATGCCAATTGTCTTGCCACAAAATGATAAATTAGTGAACTCTAACTGGTTAGTAAACTTAATTATTGAAACATTAAATTGTGCACCACACTAAATAAAATGTCTTATTACTAGTAATATCTTACAGTAGGAGAAGTGATACTTATTATAGTTCAGGAGTTTTAACAGTGTTTCATAGATTGTGTATTTTAGTATTGAGCAATACCAAATCCCCTAAATCCAATCCTCAATAATAAAATATTAAATGAACGAGGTTGTCTACATTCGAGCAGTGCACGCTTTAAGCTGCAATAAGTTCTATAAAGATCCCTCTAAAGCCTCTATCGCACAAGCAGTTTTCTTCTTTTTTTTTTTTTAATATTGTATTTATTCTTCACTTCTGTATAAACACATACGTAAAAGGTTGTCTAATGTAATGCAGCAACAAATCTTCATCCCAAAGCACACAGCCATTTGGTAGCAGGGTTTATACACCACTATATTCCCTTTACTGAGGTCTTAAAAGCTCAGAGCTGTACTTTATAACCATTGCAGCAAAATGCCCATCTGACATGATGCTGCCATTATGTTGCTATATTAAAAAAAAACAAAAAAGAAAGAAAAAAAAAACTTTAAAAGGAAATGACGGTGACTTAATCTTACTTAATGTACGTTTTTAGATGATTACTATGCAATTGCTTCATGCCTCAACCCTGATTAACACAGCTGTACAGAAACATTAATATAATTTATAGGAGAGAACAATATGTACCCGACGCTTATTACAGTAAATGTTCTAATGACATTAGCCAGGTTGCATTACAGAGGGCACATTAATGTCCAGCGTGCTCACACAAGCGATCTGTGGGCTGCTTGGATGAGTGATAACCATCGCTCAGACGTTCATCACGTTGTGAAGGGGCTTGGGTCCCTGCTGTTACGGCTGTGAAACGGTCCTTAGCCCCGGCTTCACCCGCTACCTCTCCAAAGCTGTTGTTGCTCTTGATTTGAGTGTATGAAATTCTATTATGTGCAAAAAAAAATGATCTGTGTACACCTCCCCAGCCCCAAGGAGCTGCTATACGGATTTAGTGCGCCCAGCTAGATGGAGATAATATGCATTACTGTAAGCCTCACGGCGTTCAAACAGATGCCAATTTTCCACGAAATCAGGGGACATGTGGGGGCGACGGGCGATGGGTTCACAGGCCAGGATGTGGCTGGAGAACTCACCCACTCACAGCTGATTCAACAGGAAGAGAGGAAATCCAGCATTACCCCCCCTCCTCTCATGCAACCAACACTGATTTGATATTCAAGGTAGCTATGTAATTTATGCCACTAACAATGGGAATGGATAAACAACTAAGCAGGTTTAATAAACAAAGACCAACAATAGAAAAAGGTAAAAGCACAAGAGAGCAGCCCAGGCTCAAGGGAGGTACGGGACAAGGGACCATTAGCTCTCTGGATACGGTCGTCTCCCACTGAGCGGTTAGGAAATAAATGGTACCTTTGTGAAACCACACACACAATCAGGATTTTGTATACGTCAATCAGGCATGTAATAATCCGACCTGCTGCGGAGAGGCAGAGCTATTGTTAAGTGTGCAAAACCTGCCTGGCTTTAACAAAGCAAATTTCTAAAGTGGAATGTCCACGGGATTAGCAGGTCAAGTTCCTCATTAGCATAACCCACACGTGGCGGCTGACACTGCTTACATGACCCGCTGGAGAGCCTAATGGCACAGTGAAAGGAATTCCGAGCGGCTGTAATAAATAAATATAGGCCTGGAAGTACACAGCCCTCTTCAAGGTGAAGAACACTTGTCGCCCTCACAAAAGGATCCAGTGACGCCATCAATATTCATGGCAATGTAGGGCAGGAGAGGACAGGCTTATTCAGAAGACAGGGGCAAAAGTTAAAGGGCAGCAATCTTGTACCAAAAATTGCTAAAACAGGTACCAACATTTTTTTTGTTTTTAGCGATATGATAATGGGTTAACATACCATCACACCTAACAATGTAAAACCAAATATTATGCATCATCTCCACACATGGCAATCCTGTGCCCCCACTGTCACTCACTGCCAGCCTGTGACCCCGTCACCCCACGATCCCTATAGTTCCAAGGTACAGCGTTATGACACGTGCTGTGGTCAGTAGCCCGCTAGGATGGTGCTGCGCCATAGAACTATAATCCCTGGGAACCTCTTCTAATTGTTACTGGTACTTGTACTAAAGTGGGCTAAAGTTCACACCCAGCTTTAAATGTGGATGGAAGAAGGTGGGGGTGACATGATCTGGTTGCCTTGCTGAATTTGTAAGTCACCATGTCGACCAGGATTTGTCCAGTGCCCATCGATTCACTAGGTACTGGGTGACATCACTGAAGTACTCTGTAGTTGGAACCAATAGTGGCCATAACGCATCCTAGGAACCACTAGAAACCGGTGAGGCCATACTGGTATTAACATGCTGCCGCACTTAAGCTTAGCTGAAATTATCTACAACACACACACTAGGGTCCATTTTTGTCACCAGCCAATTAACCTACCAGTATGTATTTGGACTGTGGAAAGAGATGGGTGCACCCAGAGGAGACCCATGAAAACATGGGGAGAACATACAAACTGAACACAGGGCCCTGGTCGGAATCAAACCACGATCCCAGAGCTGCGAGACAGCAATGCTAACCACTGTGCTAATCTGTTGGCCAAAACAGTAGCACTTGTGGTTCCACAAAGCCATCAGACTGACAATTTTTTTTCCAATTTGCCCACAGAAGCATCAGAAACGTCTAATAACCGGATTACAGCATTTGTGGCCAGTTGTGGCTCAAAACCCCCCCCCCCCCCCCCCTACCTTGTTTCATTAATGTACCCAGAAGGCCTGCATGCAACAATCAATACCAAAAGGCAAATGACAAGGCAATTTGCATGCCGTTGTCTGCCAGCCCAAGGCACAGATATGTTGTGTGTATGCATTGATGCTGTGAAACAATCCCTTTGTGTATCTAACAAATGCTTTGCCCTGTAAAGAAGGTTCTAAGGTACACACAATCTGTGCCACATCATGACAATAAGAATGGTTAATCTCCTGCTAATGACGGCTCTGTGCTTTTATAATACGCAGTTTTTGCTTTGTGGCTTCCAAGGGGCCTGTAGTGTCCATTTCTGAAGAAGACCCTTGGGAGCAAATGTGTTTATACAAATAAAATCCCCTTCAACCTGCAGCCGGGTGAGCTGAAATAAAACGTTTTGGAAAGGATCACACTCCTATCCACACTACACAAATTAAATCTATCATGACGCTTTACTGGCCAACATTGAAGCGGTTGCTAAACTACATCCAGAGGAACAAATGCCTCCACATTTCCAAGTAAGGTAATAGATGAATGTCAAAATCTAGAACACGCTGTTATATAACTAAAAACGTTGAACAACAACTAATAAAAACATAAATATTTAAAACATCTGGGAATACTTTCACAAGCAAAAGTTATAAAACAAAACAAAAGAAGGAGTTTGCAGAAGTAAAACCAACTGAACTATCCAAAGACACAGAAGGACGGTCTAGGTATGAGTTTTATTTTCCAGTAAACTGCCTGTGGGATTATAAACCGTTGGGTTACGTCAAATCTTTTCTATTACACAACAAATCATTCCTTTTATTTTATAAAGCAATCAGGCAGGATAAATAATTTGTTACTTTTTAGCAGGGCTGTGCGATAGGGGCGCCCGCCCAGAGAGCAACACTGAAGGGGGGCGCTGTTTATGAACATTTTCGGTTGATTTGGTTCAAATTGGGAGCTAGGGGGAGCAGCATTTTTGTTTCTTGCCCCAGGCGCTAACATTTTAAATTACGTCTCAGATTTTTAGTATATAATGTATTTGCAGTCAATTACGTACAGAAAACTACTTATAGATTGTAAGCTTGAAAGCATGGCCCTCTTATCCTTGGCTGTTTGGTAAATACTGAGTCCTGTGTTCCCAGCTGTAAAGTGCTGGGGAGTATGGCGGCGTTTTATAAATAAATACCCATTAATAATAATATGTTGGAGATCTGTCCTTTGCGATTATCTACATTTAGGTAACCTGATTGAAATCAGTTAAAGTGCTCTCTTGATGCAGAGCAGTTTTGAAACACTTTGTGCACCAAGTTAACTGTACTTCACTTAAAACACAGAAAGAAAAAAAATTAAAAATGAGAAAAACTTTTGCCATGGGCCAAAACCGAGATCTGAATGCTTGTACAATGCTTGAACTACTGAAGAGGGTATCTTGTGGTTAACATGTCTGATGACTGTGCGGTTACCTGCCCGCATTCTGTGGTTACCTGATCGCTTTATTTTGACATAACCTGAGCGGTAAATTTGAATGACATCACCTTTATACCAGTTCCTATAGTTGCGGTACTATTGCTGTCATTCCGGAGGGGTTAAGCAAAAGGGCGTGTTTTGCTAAAAGTGTTGCAAAAAAAAAAAAACATTTGGGCAAATGCGTTATAATAAATTTCTGGGCAGAAACTTTTAAGGAGTACGTTCCCAAAGACTTTGCCATGTAAGGTGAGGTCAGCAAAGGACGCGGGATGTATTTACACAGTGTTAGGAAGACACAGTCACACAGGGATTCCAGCCATAGTAAAAACAAATAACTTCCTACCCACCAGTTCACAATCTGCACCGACCCCCACACCCTTCAAGCGCTGCCTGTACATTTGTCACCTATATTCCACAAAAATCTGAAGCCACTTATTTTATGCATGTAAAAAACAAGGAAATAACACAAATAAAATGGATAAATCTCTGCTTAATAATAAACGTGCAAGAGCGTGCTGCCTACTTGGCGGTGAAGGGGTTAAAGTTAAGATACTTTTGCCAACTCTCTAATGACCCCTCCTGTAGCATCACTTCTGTTCTCTTATTATTGTTTTACTTGTGGTCACAGGAAAGGGGGGGCAAGCTGCATTCGCCTAATCTGTGCTGAGGCCTAGTAAAAGGGGATTACAGATTTTGAGTACTCCAGCTGGCAGGACCTAGCGGCCAGGCCTCCCCCCTCCTCCACCACTAACACCCCCCCTTCCCCCCTTTATCTCACCTTCGAGATAGCAGCTGGAGGATGAAGACAGTCCTTTCTTGGATTTGCAACCCACCAATTTTAAACAGATTTCCAACATTTTCATCTGTTGCATACAGGACTTGTTTGGTCTTTTTTTCCTCCTGGATCGGTCGATGAATTCCCCTCCCTCCAACATACGAAAAGTGCAGTGCGGGACAGGCCGCGGGGCCTTATGTCAAATTGAAATCTTCTTGCCCCAAAAGGCTCTGCCTACTCCCAGTTTCTTTGACGCAGAAGAACTCCAACTCCAAGGAGACTCCGAACTTCATCGATCCAAGCAGGACTCCGTCAGGAAAGGAGAGGCTCAGATCCCTAGGAAGAAGGGGGAGGGTTCACATGGATCCTTTGGGGTCAATTCTCCCCCCCCTCCCCCCCCTCCCATTTTGACAATAGAAAATGATAGCTTGGAGAAAGACAATAAGTTCTGTGCT
This sequence comes from Mixophyes fleayi, assembly GCF_038048845.1. Lineage (NCBI taxonomy): Eukaryota > Metazoa > Chordata > Amphibia > Anura > Limnodynastidae > Mixophyes > Mixophyes fleayi. Next base: position 118,020,504 of record NC_134410.1, on the reverse strand, counting down.
CTTTTACCTAAGTTCCTGCTGAACGATTAGGTTCCTTCTCTCAGTCCATTAGGCAGCCTGTGTTAGGCAGTGAGAGCTGCTTACGTTAGACTGCCAACAAAGGGCCCCCTTCATCCTCTGGCTGCCTCTAGTGATGACAGAGGTCTGGTAACGCCTACCCGTGCACAAAGCACTGTTAACCCTTTGCCTGACAGCTGTGCAGCTATGTGCCCTGGTTCTGCCCTTAACCTTTACAAGTTCAAGAGAGGGGGGGAAAAAAAAAGTGATGGCAAATTTGCAACATGCTGCAACACAATGACAAGTTTAAACTAAGTAATTCCTTGTACACTTAATAGTCACACAAACTTCTGAAGAGAACTGCAGCGCTTCGGAATGCTCCTAGATTTAGTCATAGGCCTCCCTAGTTTTTATATCCCTAAATAGGCTGTGAGCTGTGCAAGCACACTTCTCACTAGCAGTCGTGGAACTACAAGTCACAGCACGCCATCCTAGCCTCAACTTTATCCCAATCTAATTAGGCTGGAGGCCGACAGAGCATTCTGGGACTTGTAGTTCCACATCCACTGGAAGCTCATAAATCCCTGTGTTCTGTTATAGATTTGCAGTTGTTCAGTCTTTACTGACACTGAGTCTATGCCAGTGATGGCTAACCTGTGACACTCCAGGTGCTTGTGAAACTACAAGTCCCAGCATGCTCTGCCAGCTATCAGCTAGTTATCTACTGGCAAAGCATGCTGGGGCTTGTAGTTTCACAACATCTGGAGTGTCACAGGTTAGCCAACACTGGTCTATGCTGTGGATTACTGGTGTAACTCTACCCCATTGCTGAACTTAGGTGGTAAATCTACTGGGTCACAGATCTAAAAAGTCAATGTGGGAGGGGCGACAGTAACAACAAGAACAGTATTATAAAGCCATTATAGGATACAGAGAACGTATTTATCTATTAGAGTGCTCCCCTCTACCACCGCACCTGTTTATCACCAGGTGTAGTCTCTTAACAAAAGTACATTAGAAATGTATGAATTCCATTATATGTGACCCTCTTTATAATGTTACTCTCACTGGCAGCATAATACGTAGAACTGGACTATTTTATTTTTTTTAAACAGCAATTACTCAGAATCAGGCAGTATCTTCCATTTGAAGGTCCTGTAGGTAGAACAAATCCCCTTACTGCAGCAAAGCACTATAATTACAACCATATAACTTTTTAAATACTATTCAAATATAACTTTTCCTATTCCCCAATTTAATACATTGCAAAACTCATTTAATTTAATATTTAACTCAAGCTGCAAAGTTCTTCACAATCATTACTCCCTAAAAATATTATGATCCAGGCTGCAATATCTGCACATATGATGCCCGATAATAATTTGGATCGTTATCGGCCCTTTAGATACGCTCAGAAGATTACCACCATCGGATTACCACCCTCATTAACAGGCACCACAGTGTTCTGGAAGTAATCTGCACGGTGTGATCTCAACTGTGCCTGGCCTGTGCTTGTCTAGTGTAACAATCTTTCTGTCCTTTCACCCCTGGTATATGGTTACAGTGGCAGGAAAAGGAGATTCATAAAATATATCTGTAAATAGTAAATTACCTAACAATGCAGTGTGCTCTATAGAAGTGTTGCCTATGCAAAAAATAAATATTATGGGCAGCACGGTGGCTCAGTGGTTAGCACTTCTGCCTCACAGCACTGGGGTCATGAGTTCAATTCCCGACCATGGCTTTATCTGTGTGGAGTTTGTATGTTCTCCCCGTATTTGTGTGGGTTTCCTCTGGGTGCTCCGGTTTCCTCCCACACTCCCAAAAACATACTGGTAGGTTAATTGGCTGCTAACAAACTGAACCTAGTCTGTGCGTGTGTGTGTGTGTGTATGACAGGGGATTTAGACTGTAAGCTCCAATGGGGCAGGGACTGATGTGAGCGAGTTCTCTGTACAGCGCTGCGGAATCAGTGGTGCTATATAAATAAATGGTGATGATGAATATTATTTTTCAATGGATTTATTCAAATTTAATTTTTTAAAAATATGGTTACACAATTATCTTTTATACAAGGTAAGGTTGAAAAACAAAATCATCTCCAGGTGACTATCGAAACAATTCAGGTGAGCAGTTAGTTCATGGTCGAGGGGGGAAAGCCTGTACCAGTTTTTGGGAAGACCCTGTAGGCATCACAGAACACCCTGAATACTGAATATTCAAATATGTGCTCTCTATCTTTTATGACGAAGGGTGAACATGGGTGTAATCCACAATTTATGCATACATTACACACATTATAATTAATATATATATATATATATATATATATATATATATATATATATATATATATATATATATATAGCATGGTTGCCCAATTATACCATTATGTTATAGCCGATTCCCTCTGTAACACCACCATGTAATTGGCACCGTTATTCATGTGTTCTTTTGCAGCAGTTTTAGGTAATCTACAGTGAATTTCCCATTTCTATTTTTTATCGACACTTTCTTACTTTTCCCTTTATTACTGCACGACTGCTGCGGAATTTCAATGTATATTAAGTGCAAAAAAAAGGGGGAATTAAGCAGTAATTTTTGGGTGGTAAAAATGTGCATTAGGGCTTGCGAAAATTCATGTGGAGCGCTAATGAAATGGCTTCTTCTGCTGCATATAACAACACGGAGATACAGCAATATTGCAGAGCAGCCAAGGAGACTACAGAGGAAGAGAGAAAGAGACGACAGATCACTACTCTCTGTTAATGGGCAATCCGTATCTAATTTTAGAATGGATGCCAGTGTGTGTGACACTAAACAATTAAAGCTATAAATTACCTTCCTTGGTTCTTTGAAACTATAGAGTTACATCAATATTATACTGTAAAACACACAGTGAGAATTATGTATATTGTAAGGTGGACATAAAATCTGCTGCAGACTTCCATGCTTACCTCAGCTGTTGCAAACAACAAGGCAACACCTATATTTTTAAATCAAGATATATACAATCAATTTTGCCTATGAACATTAATTCACCATTTAAGGCGAAACATGTTTGCATATTAAACATGACAATGTTCTTTGATGTTGTTAGAACAGATATAGGTGACAAGCCTGGGAGTGCAGTATGACGGATCTAAGCGGTCAGCTTACAGCAGTATTGGGCAACCACATAGGTAGCCCTCTAGCCTTAAAAATAGCCATACAATACCCTTAATCTAAATAAGTTAAAACAATGCATTTAATCAAAGAAAGAGACACCTATCTGTAATTACATACCAGCAGGAATTTTCAACAAGTGGCACAAGCTATAACAAATTAGACAATAAAGCAGAAAGGAGCTGGGGGCCGCCAGTGACGGCTCAGGGGCCCGCATGCAACCCTAGGGCGCTCTCTTACGGGCTGGCTCTCTCTATACCCAACAGCTCTTGTTGGACAGTGTATGGGAAACTGGCCTGGAAGAAGGCATGCCACGTACACAGCGTGCTGCATTAAATGCTGTCATGGATAGATGGGGAACGGGAACCTTGTTGTGTTTAATGTTTGCTAATGACATAGTTCACAATGCACTAGTAAAGCAGCAGAGAGAACCTAGTGACAAAGCCTCTTTTACCAAGTGTCATGGACGTCACAGAGTGGCCATATAATCCTTCAATAGTAATTCTTGCTGTGCTACCGCTTTGTGGAGTGGTCCAATAGTTATAAGTACGCAGCCAATCCGTTCACTAACACATATTGGATGGATAAGCCACGAATATTGGACCAGCCCCCAAAATGTCTGCCTCCACAGACAGGTGCTATATATAGGCAATAAGTTAAATAATCACTACACTATAACTGAGACTTTCAGATACAATCCCTCCACTACAGACAACTGAAGCTCCTCCCCTCTCCCACATCTCTAGAGCAGAGCGCTGGGGTGGATCACAAACCTGGGGTAAAACCACACCCCTTTCAGGAACCAATCAGGTTAGCCTCTACTCTCCAAGGTTTCAAGTGTGCCCATAAGTCTCAATCCTTTATTCAAGCCCACCAGCCTTCCCCGCCACTCCTCCAATCGATACCACCTTATTTGTGTCTTCCCCTTTCCTTTAGGATGCAGGCTCTCATGAGTAAGGCCCTCTTCCCTTGTGTTGTCCTTCTACTATTACTACGCCTAAAATTATTTAATAATGAATATATTCAAGCTTTCTAAGGGACACTTATTTCATCCCAAGCCAACCCGCTCTGCACTTCCTGCTAAGAGAGGAAGCGAACAGCAGAGACACTTTCCACTCCAAGTAGAATTTAATTTTGGAGCCCAGTGTGCACAACCTGGCATTCTAGAAATCTGAGGCTTCAAACGCTATGCAGTGTCCACACAGCAGGGAGGTCATTCCACTCCCTGTTGTGATACAGACCACATCGAGGTATATATATTTATAGGAAGAAACCCAGAGATTGCAAGAGACTGACAGAGAGAATAGACACAGAGATGAGAAGAGACAGAGACACAGGGGAGAGACAGACAGAGACACAGGGGAGAGACAGACAGAGACACAGGGGAGAGACAGACAGAGACACAGGGGAGAGACAGACAGAGACACAGGGGAGAGACAGACAGAGACACAGGGGAGAGACAGACAGAGACACAGGGGAGAGACAGACAGAGACACAGGGGAGAGACAGACAGAGACACAGGGGAGAGACAGACAGAGACACAGGGGAGAGACAGACAGAGACACAGAGGTGAGACAGACAGAGACACAGAGGTGAGACAGACAGAGACACAGAGGTGAGACAGACAGAGACACAGAGGTGAGACAGACACAGAGGAGAGACAAGAAGAGACAGAGAGAAAGAGACAGAGAAGTGATGGAGACAAAGAGAGACAGAGACACAGAGAGAGTGGATGAATTAATGAATATACCGATCCGCTTTGAAGGACGGACGTTGAGGTGAATTTGATTATCCCACAGATCCCGCACATATCCGTAAATGCAATTCCTTCAAATAAACAACCTGTTTATTGAACTCCTCTTTAACAGTGGCCATTGAAACAGCGATATAAGCACCTTTTTTTTATGGTAACAGCAATTTACGCTAAACTTTTAACCTCATTTCCACTCTCGCTCGCCGATGGCCAAACCACATAATCCATGATTACCCCATAAAAAATGTGAGATAAGAAATATAAAAAAAAAATATGAGGTTTTTTAAATAACACACATAATCTGCCCTGGTTTAAATACACAGTTAAGTGAGCAAAATATATGTATTTCCACAACAGCCTCATACTGTGTATAAGTGTGGAGGAAAGAACAGCAGGGTACACAGGGTGGAACATGACAAGACGTCAAGGCTCCGCAGACACATTTATATTTGTCGTGGGGTCATTTTATTAGCACTCAGTTTTATGGGTTCTCCAAGCAACCTCCTGTAAAAGTCATACTGTCTGAGCTGAAGTTATAATTGGACACTTAAGGTTTGGAGCTACAGGCACTTGATGGAATACAGCCCCTTAAAATACTGTATGTGGCTCTAGGCATTTTAAGGACAGCACCCCTCCAAGTAGACATCACTTGTCTCATCTACTTAAGGTGAAATTCACCACTTTTCCCCTACAGGAATACAATTAAACGCTGCATCCCTATACGAACGGGTTACACACATGGATGGTATAAAAAAATATATAATTAATAGTAAAAATCCTCTGTTACGGATATCATGTAATTAAATGCTGACTTTGGATGTTCTCCTTATTCTCTTGTTGCTCAATATGTGCTGTCTAATAATATATAACAACAACAACAACATTTTAAGAAAACAAATGTCCCTTGTTCCAAACCTTAAATGTAAAAGAAATTAAGCTATTCCAAGTTGTAAGATAAACAATGGTACAAGATTTAGTTAGTACACGTTACTGCCCAAAGTAAGTTTTAGAACATCGGAGTAAAAAAATAAATAAAACTTAGAACATTAAATTTTCTTCAATTGCACTACCAGATTTATCCATTGACTATAGATTGTTGTTTAAAAGGAAAAAAAATCAACAGAAATTAGAAAGGAAACCCCAGTCTCATTACATATATCCCTGACTTCCAAGCCACACTCACAGCAATTTCCATCCAATCTGGTCTAAAAGAACCGAATTGGCCACTTAAATATCAATATGTATGTAATCAGCATTGCACGCAGTATAGTTATATAAAGTATGATGTACATAGTAAAAATAAAAAAATAAATTAAAAAATTTCCCCCCATGAACCCAGCATTAACTTCAGATGTATATTTATGAAGGCTAGTAATAGTTTTTATATAAGACATTATAAAGGTAACATGCCTTACAGTAGAGGTACCCGC